>NW_025777014.1:0-195387 GCF_021130785.1 Homalodisca vitripennis
AAATTAATATTGCTTAATGCTTACTGTTGCATAATTATAATACTAATATAATCATATCTGACTGGAAGTTATCAAGACAAGATTAACTAAATTTATAATTCAATTTACTTACCCCTTAAATTTCTATCAAGGAATTTAAGTTGTTTTACATTATCTATATGTTGTTTATTTTTTACTGTGTTAATCAACTCCTACTCCTATTGTATGCTTAATGGTTATGTTAGTAAAACATTTCTTTTTGATTGTTTTAAATTATTGTACTAATTGGTTCCCAGCCATCCACTCTACTGCAAGTTTTTCAAGTAAGGTTTCCAAGTAATTATAGATTTAATCCAAGCAATTTATTTAGTCTAAATTGGAATGATTTTGGTGAAAGCTCATTACAATCCTGAACAATTATATATTTTCACATTCATTTTCTACCTATCCTTACATGCAGTGACAGTGTCTTAGTCATACATGGTTTTTATTTACATTTGTATTCACGTTTTTTTTGGTATATTTATACTTTGACTCTGGTACTGCAGCTGACCTATGCAAATATTTCTACGGTAAATGAAATGTTATTTTTTCCTTGAAATTATTTATGCTTCTTATATTTAACTTGAGTGGGGGTATGAGGTGTGGGGGGTTTGAGTGGGGGTATTCCCATGTGATGTTTGTGGTCATGTTGGTGCTCTCTGATTTATGAAGAAATTTCACTAGTTTTTTAAAGAAATTGCTAAAACTAAAATTTACACCTTAGGTGTTCAGTTTGACACCAGGAACAGTTACAAGTAAATAGTTTAAAGGTATTATCTGACAGTTTTTATATTTTTCACAATAAGTTTCTGAAAATATTGGCATAATTATTGGAAGCAAGATTAGATGGGTCATAGATAAGAAGGGCTCTCTCTGTCCATAAGACAGTGCTCACCTTTGGACCTGGCTATAAGCTGCTACTGATAACTTGACTATCACCTAGAAGAGCAGCTTCTATTTACAATAACAACTGGTTATGCCTGACATATCACATCAAGATGGCAGCACATAGTAAATAGTCAAAGTGTGGTTCGTGTAATAAAAATGTTGCCAAGAATAGCAAAGCGCTTTTTATGTGCTGGAAAACTGTGATTCTTGGCATCATATTTACTTGCATAAATATATCGAATGAAGAGTATGAACTAATTAAAACCCTCAAGGGTAAACTTTTGTACATAAATGTGACAGATGTCGTCTACCGGCGACTGCTGAAGTAAGTTTGTGCTGTAGTGTGAATGAGAAAATAGCAAATGATGACAATGGACTTACAAATCCAGAACACTTAAAATTACTTACTGATCAAATTTTTAACCTTTCAGAAAACTATAAAAACTTGATTTTACAGCTTGTCAGTCTTCAAGGCGAAAATGTTAACCTAAAAATCAGCTCTTAATGCCCAAGCAGAGGTTATCAGTGACATGATACAAAATCGGTATGATAAAGACTTTAAATCATATGCAGATGTGCCGATATACAAAAAAGGCGATAAATTAAATGTTTAATAACTACCAACCAATTGCTTTGGTGCCTGTTGTGTCCAAGATAATCGAAAGCATTGTTAAATTCCAGGTTTGAACATTATTTTGAGCAGAATTGCTTACTCTCATCGGAGCAATTTGGTTTTAGACAAAACCTCTCCACTGTTAAGGCTGTAGAAAACATTGTCTCCTATATTATTAATGGTTTTGAAAACAAAGAAGAGATATGGCACTTTAATTGTTGGACCTTAGTAAAGCTTTTTGACATTGTTACCTCACTCAGAACTCATTGAAAAGCTTAACCATTATGGACTCGGAGATGTTGAACTATCTCTTTTTAGTTCTTACTTGTCTGATAGGTACCAGTTTGTCAAACTAAGTGGCCAGAACTCTGATCTCAAGAGAGTGACTAGGGGGGTTCCCCAGGGCTCTGTCCTGGGCCCCTTTTTGTTCGTCGTCTTCATTAATGACCTCCCAAAATTTCTACCAAACAAGAGTATCTTATATGCTGACGACACTACTTTGATGTGTTCTAGTAAACTTCCTGAGCTTAATCTTGTTTATGATGGACCTATATGAAAGAGAGATCCTACCTTTGGTTTACTGCAAATAGTCTAAGAGTTAATGAGGGATAAGTCAGAGGAAATAATATTTAACCTAGGTGTCAAACTCTGTGAATAAGTCCTGTTAAGTTACTAGGTCTCCATCTTGACTCAAGACTTACATGGAGAGCACATACTGATGCCTTGTGTGCTCGTCTATGTAGAGTTATCCTTTTTACTTAAGAAACTTAAATTTTGTACTAGTTGTAATTTAGTTTTAAAGGCTTATTTTGCTCTTTTTCACTCTCACCTTCTGTATGGCACCCTTCTCTGGGGTGGATCTAGTGGTGCTAAAGAGGTTTTCTTGTGCCAAAAGAGGGCTGTGCGTACAATTTTTAATATTAGCTATAGTGACAACCTGTAAACCATATTTTTTATAGAATATGATATACTTACGCTTCCTTCAATTTTTATCTTACAAATTTTATCATATGTAAAAGAAAAACTTAGAATTATTTAATTTAAAAAGCTCAGTCCACAATCATTATACTAGAAACCAACATTCTATTGATCAGACGTTTGCTAGACTATCTAAAACACACGGTGCATATCTTTATTTAGGCGTAAAACTCTTTAATAAGTTACCATTAGTTGTAAGAGACATTTCATGTAAAAATTTTTAAGAATTCAATGACTAAATGGTTAAAAGAAAAAGCTTTTTATTCTGTAGAAGAATTTTATTCCTGTAGTATAAGTGATTGCATTTTCATGTAAATTTTGCTATGTTGATTTTTATGTGCCATGTGATTTATAAACTGTTTTGGTTGTAGGCTATTTTAAATTTTAAACTTAATTTTTAAATTTTAATTTTAATTTTTAATTTATTTATGTGCTCCTATATGTTGGTCATATTTATATATTTATTTAGGCCTACTAGTGCTATTCTGACGTTGTCAATACATTGTTATGTGGGATGACAATAAAGATTCTTGATTCTTGAATGTGAAATCAGTGGATCCTCAAAAAGTCGAGCAGGTTAGTAAGTGCATTGATTGTAATGCAAGCCATTTACCAGATGCAAACTTAAACACTGGTAAGCCTAGGGCAAGATTCAATGCTAAATTAATTATGCCTACTCTTGTGGACGAAGACAATGAAGAATCACTGGGTAAACCTCCTTTCCAATTGGTGAAGTCACAAGCTCAAATGAGACGAAATCGGTATCAAGAGCAAAAAAAATAGCTTAAATGTAGAAACTAGACATAGGCCTTCTTTAACGCAATTTCCCAGGAAGAAGAGGGAAAATTTTTACTATTGGTCAGTCAGATGTTGATGACAACCTAACCTCATCTGACAGAAAAAAGTTTTTGTTTGTCTCCCGCATGGGCACCAAAAAATAAGTTGTGAAAGTGTAAAAATCTTTTATGCAAGGTAAGATAAAGGCAAACTATGTAAGTTGAAAAATTACAGTCTAAGTATCCTGATGAATACTCATCTTTTAAAATAGGCGTACCTTTAGACCTATTTGAAGACATTTACAATCCTAAGTTCTGGCCTAAAAAAATTTTACATTGCTGTTTATAAACACAAAATTAAAAAGAATAATTTAAAATAGCACACCAGAGCTTTTAAACTCACAGGACACCCGCATGCAAAGCGGAACTTAGGTCCAAAAGTGACGTTATCTGTAGATAAGCATAGTACTAGTGGCCAGACATTAAAATATGACATATATGTAATTAATACACAGTCACCTGGCTGATAAATATGGCTGAACTAGAACATATCCTTGAAAATGAAAACTATATCGTTATCTGTGTATGTGAGCACTGGTGTTCCTCTGAGAACATAGCCTAATGCACAGCTGAGAGGTTATTTTCAAGCAACAGCATATTGTAGAAGCAACAAGTTGAGAGGAGGGGTTGCAATCTACATTAAACATGGCGTTGATTTCCAGATGATAAACGTAGAAAAATTCTGTGTGGAAAGTCATTGTGAAGTGGTGGCTGTGACTTTGTTGTTTCAAGAGTTGCAGGGTAATACTTGTATCAGTATACCACATACCAAATGGTGACCTTGAAGTTTTTTTTAGACTCGATTGAACAGTTGATATTAAGTATGTCAAACAAAAAGTGGCCTATATTAATTTGTGGTGACATAAATATTAATGTCCTAAACGTAAACGACACGGCAACATTAAAGCTTCAAAACATGTTACGAAGCGTAAATTGTTATTTTGGAAACAATACCGCCTACCAGAGGGTCTGCATGCTTGGATAATGTTATTACAAACCTTCCTAGGGAATCTGTGTCTGTTAAGGTTAAGGAAACCTATCTCAGATCACTTAGCGTTGGCAGCTGGGATCTTGTGTAAGCCAAAACTGTTTAGGAAGAGGATAAAAATAGTCCTGACAAAAATTAAATCCCGCAGCTTTTACTCAGGGAAATATCAGGAAATTTATGGATTTCCTCAGTATGATAGATTGGAATAGAATAGTCGAAAACCCACCTTTGTCCTTTGATTGATTCATAAAAATCTTTATTTTGGGAATGGATGAATGCTTCCCCATTAAAGAAATAAATAGGGAAGAAATCAGCCTTACATCGCAAAAATTGGTATACTAACAAACATAAAAAAATGAAGAGAGAGAAGTGGAAAGCTGGTTTCATAAGCTACAATGGGCCCTCTGTTACCGCTTTGCTTGTGGAGGAAACCAAAAAAAAGTATACTGCAGTTAGGAAAAAATACAAAAAATCATTATATCTAGCGGAGATACAGGCAAATGCAGAAGCAATAAAAGCAGCGCCTAACAAAGTAAAAAAGGCATGGGAAATAATAAATTTCTTCAAGAAAAAAAGACTGTCCACAAAGACACTCACTCTCTCTCTGCTGATGACTTCAATGCGTACTTCATCTCTGCAGTGGCTGATATTGCGAAGGAAGTTCGGACAATCACTTACTACGGCTATGGATTTCCTCTCCAGTACCCAAGACGCCACGGATCAATTCCAATGGAAAGACAGTGTCTTGTGAGCAGTGTGGTGGAATTTGTAAATAGCATGAAGAGCAAGTCACACAGTAGAGATATATATGACATTAGAGCAGTGTTAGTAAAAAGTGTCCTACCTGTTATAGTTTTACCCCTTAACTTTTTGTATAAACCAGGTGCTTAAAAGCTGGCACATTTCCAGACTCCCTCAAGCAATCTAGAGTTGTACCTGTATATAAGAAGGGTGATAAGTCAACTGCTAGCAGCTATAGGCCCATCTTAATGGTACCCATATTTTCAAAAATCCTTGAAAAAGCAATGAAACACCAGGTAAGTGAGTTTTTTTGAAAGTAATTCACTTTTTTCTAAATTTCAATTTGGTTTTAGACAAGGTAGGTCAACGGTTTGACGCCGGTTGATGAGGACCTTATAAGATCTCTACTTACAAGTTTTGGAAAATCATGCTAGTACACACACCATCCTTTGCGATCTTTCCAAGGCTTTCGATTGTGTGCCGCACGACATAACTTCTTTCAAAATTACACTTTTTATGGAGTAAGAGGAGTGGAGCTCAAACTGTTTGAACTCATATTTGGCAAACCGAACACAAAGAGTAAATACTCAAAATTCACTCTCTGATATTGCGAAGGTTGTAAGTGGCGTACCACAGGGATCGGTCCTAGGCCCCTTTTCTGTTTTTAATCCTGAATAAACGATTTACCATCTAGTTTAAGCTGTAACTCTGTAGTTTTTGCTGACAATACTATACTGTACTATAGTATGCCAAATAAGGATCTAAACAATCTTAGCCTATTTATGTCAAACGTTCTTGAAGAATGTATACATTGGTTTAAGGCGAATGGCCTATCTTTGAAACAAACTAAAACACAACACTTACTTTACTCTAAGCAGAGCCCATGTCCAGTCACGAAAAATTACAGTAATGTAAATCTCCTTAACTTTGTACTTGAACCCTTGTCTAAACTGGAGTGCACACATCCAAACGGTTTGTGCTAGACTAAATAGAGTAATCTACTGGGTGGCGCAAAAAGGATGGTCGGATTTGAACTGCGTAGTTACCAGTGGAAGGTGAGGAGGGGGGACCACTGCCGGCCGTCTGCAAGTCGGCCATTACACCCAGTTTGCCACGAGATGGCGCAGTGGACGGTCGACGCATCGTGTTTTTTGCTGTGGAAACAGTTTTTCAGAAATAATGAATCTTTTATTACTGTGCAACGATTGTTTCGACAACGTTTTGGTGTGTAGCGCGTGATGAAACCCATTCCAGATCGCAGATCCATATTCACGTTGGGTGACTGCATTCCGGACAACAGGGTCTGTCATGAGTGGTAAATCTACTGGGCGTCCACGTACGGCGTTTACTCCACAGAAACATTGAGAATGTTAGAGCGTCAGTGCTTTACAGTCCGCGTCGTTCCACACAGGCGTCGTGCTCAAACTTTAGGCCTCAGCCACGTCGTTCGTTGCAGCGCATTTTATTTAAGCCGTGAGTTACAGTTTCACCCATACAAAATTATGATCACGCAAAAGCTCTATGATCGTGATTTTGAGCACCGAAGACGATTTTGTGAAACAATGTTGGACGTTTTGTACTCTAATAATGATGTTGTGCTTTTAATGTCCAGATGAAGCCCATTTCCATTTAGACGGCTATGTCAACAAACAAAACTGTAGGTAATTGGGCAGCAACTAATCCCAGAGAAATTGCACCAAAAGCCTCTTCATAGTGCTAAAGTAACAGTCTGGTGTGGAATGTCAAAAATTGGGGGATTGTTTGGTCCTTATTTTTTTGAGGAGAACAACGCTACAGTCACTGTGAACTCGGAACGTTACGTTAACATGCTACGTAGCTTTTTGGGGCCGAAACTGCGAGAGTTACGTGTAAATCGAGATCGAATTTGGTTTCAACAGGACGGGGGCCCACGACCCACACAGCCAATGACTCCATGTGTGTCTTAAGGCGGATGTTCCCCCACCACATAATCTCGCGTTTTGGAGATGTCCACTGGCCCGCTAGATCACCTGACCTCTCAGCCTGTGATTTTTTTCTTTGGGGATACCTAAAGTCAAAAGTCTACGTAAACAAGCCCCGAAACTTAATTGATCTGAAGGAGACAATCAGTGCGGAAATTATGGCAATTCAAGAAGAAAACTGTAGTGAAAGTGATGGAAAATGTCAAGGAAAGACTTGTGGAATGCATCACCGAGGAAGGACACCATCTTCCGGAAGTTATTTTCCGTACATGAATTTTGGAGGTTATTTCTTGTAATTGGGTGCCTGGGAGCATTTAGTTACGTAATTGAATAAAATTAATTTGTAAAACTGATGGAGTTATAGTTATTTAAAATCCGACCATCCTTTTTGCGCCACCCTGTACTTATTAAGAAATAAGTTACCAGAGCCACTATTAAAAAATGCTTATTTTGCTTTTTTCCATAGCATTCTGTTGTATGGGATAAGTGTTTGGGGTGGAAGTCACCATCTAAAAAGTGTATTGCTATTACAAAAAAAAGCAATCAGAATTATGAGAAGGGGCATCATTAAATGCTCATTGTAAACCTTTTTTATTGCTGAGGGATATATATATATATATATATATATATAATATATATATATATATATATATATATATATATATATACAGGGTGTATATTATGTCTGGAAACACCCAAATATATCCCTTTAATAATTTAAATATAAATTTGAAACCTCTTACAATCGTGATAGAGATTGGGCATCTACTTTTTGGAACAATGTTTTGTTATGTCACACCAACGGGGGACGTCCTGCCGAGGGTATCGTGAATATTCTTAATGGAAGCCTATACCTTGTGATACATAATTTTAAAGGTAATAGCTTACTGAATTGAATGCCACAAACCGCATCTCAAGGGAATTATTCTATCAGAAAATAGAGCATTTTTAGTATTGAAAATTTACTGATGTTCAACAATGTAATTTTAACATGGTTCTTGCCACAAAATGTGTTACACTAATTTTTTTAGCATTTTTTTAAATGTTCAATTAAATAAAACAAAATTTTCATTTTAAGCTGGTTCTATTAGCACAAATTTGCCAGTTTTTATTACAGTACAATTATGGAAATACTTATGTTATTGATTTCTTATTACAAATAAAAAATAATGTATGCTGTTAGAAAAGTCTTACAACAAACGTTTTACCTTGCATTTGGTGTCAAAGCAATTATTCGAACTGTGTTCCTTCTACGGTTTGACAATGAGCCAATCTTGTGTAAAATGATTCGACAGAGTTGCCTAACATTTCTTCAGTTATCAAAGCAATCTCCTCTATAATCCTGTTTCTTAGGTCTTCCAAATTATGAGGCTTTCTTCTATAAACATTGGATTTTAAATGACCCCATAGGAAATAATCGATTGGTGACAAATCCGGAGATCTTGGAGGCCATTCGATTTCTCCTCTTCGGCCAATCCATTTATGAGGAAACCTTAAATCCAAATACTTCTCTTACCTGTCTCCCATAATGGGGTGGAGCACCATCCTGCTGAAACCATACATTATCAAAGTATTCTCCTGATGCAATTTGAATAGCTGGGATTAATTTCATTTTGGAGCATATTGTAGTAAAGTTTGGCATTTAAATCTCCATTGATGAAAAAGGGTCCAACAATTTTGTTACCTAAAATTCCACACCATAACGTTCAGTTTTTGATGGTTGCTGTGAAATGGGACTCAGTAATCCAATGTGGGTTTTCACTAGCCCAGTAACGGCAATTGTGCCTGTTAACATTGCCATTTAGGAAAAAAGTTGCCTCATCAGAAAATAGTATGTTGGTCAGAAAATCTCTATTGTCATCACATTTGCGCATCACAAGTTCACAAAACTAAACTCTTCTGTCGTAATCATCCTCACTTAACTGTTGGACTAAATGAACTTTAAATGGTTTGTATGTATTTATTATTTTCAAAATCTTACTCACAGACATAGGGTGCATATCATGTTGCTGTGCAGCTTTTCTGAGCGATGTATGTGGGTCTTCAATAAATGTTTGCAAAACATCTAGTGCATGTTCTTCATCTGTTGCAGATTGTATCCTACCCGACTTTGGCCGATTACGTACACTCCCTGTCATTTCAAAACGCTCAATAGTTTTTGATATTGTTGAAACACTTATGGGATTCCTTTCTGGGAAAGTGTCATTAAACAAATTACAAACTTCCCGATAAGATCTTTGACGATCGCCATATCCTCGCATCATCAACAGAGTAATTCGTTCTCTTTCAGACAATTCCATTAAAATGCCAAATAAAAACTGAACTACTGTAATTAGATAACTTGTTGACAGCAATGCTTCAGAGACACTGATTAACTCGACAGGAATGATATGACCTGTGTCCATTTGTAATTCCCAAGCTTAGACCTGTCTAGTGAAAGCTCCATGCTCAACAAACTGAAACCTGTAGACCAGATGATTAATAACACAATAATGTTTCTCATAGGCTAGTGACCTTTGTCTCTTTAAACCTTCCTGCTGACTGGAAAACACCAAGTACAGATTCATAAGTAATCAGAGAAAGTGACTCATAAGTTTTATTCATTGTAATAAAAACTGGTAAATTTGTACTAATGAAACCAGCTTAAAAATAAATTGTTTATTTTATTTTAATTGTACATTTAAAAAATGCTAAAAAATTAGTGTAACACATTTTGTGGCAAGAACCATGTTAAAATTACATTGTTGAACATCAGTAAATTTTCAATACTAAAAATGCTCTATTTTCTGATAGAATAATTCCTTTGAGATGCGGTTTGTGGCATTCAATTCAGTAAGCTATTACCTTTAAAATTATGTATCACAAGGTATAGGCTTCCATTAAGAATATTCACGATACCCTCGGCAGGACGTCCCCGTTGGTGTGACATAACAAAACATTGTTCCAAAAAGTAGATGCCCAATCTCTATCACGATTGTAAGAGGTTTCAAATTTATATTTTAAATTATTAAAGGATATATTTTGGGTGTTTCCAGACATAATATACAACCCTATATATATATATATATATATATATATATATATATATATAATATATATAGTATATATATATGTATGTATGTATATGTATGTCTTAGTAAAGTTAAGGAAAAATATTCATAGATTTTAAGCTGATCTGTGATAACCACCAACATAACACCAGAAATTGACTATCAGTTGCAAGAACCCTTCTGTAGGCTAAGTCTAACAAAAAAAATTGGCTTGATAGTGTCAGTCTTAAAATGTTCAGTAAGTTACCACCTTGTGTTCATCAAGTAAGCCTTTGCAAATTTCGGTTCCTTCCGTGTACAATTTCCTAGTGGTTAGGCCATTTTTATGATATTAAGGAATTTTTTTTTTAGTTACCATCTAGGGAATTCATTACTGCTTTTAGTTTGGGCTAGCCCATTTTTTCTGTAGGCTACCTTGTTTTATTGATGTGTTGTTTTAAAATGTCTATTTTATTGTATTGTAAATGTTTCATGTATGCCTGATCTGTATTTGAGTGTTTTAAACCAGTTAGATGATTTTATTGTAAATGTTGTTTAACTTTCTGACAAATCAACCATGTATGTAAATAGTTATGACATGTAGGCATTGTTATGCAACTATATTAATTGGTATTCTAGGTACAATGATACTGTACTGAAACAGATTGACTTACTATATTGACATTGTCTCTTGCTTGTTACAGTTTAATGACAGAAATAAATCTTGAAAATCTTGTATACAAAATTAAACAAACCACAAAATGACAATAAAGATATTTTCATAAATAGATCAATAATTGAATGGTTTAATGGTACATAGTTTCAGTTTCTTTCTGTATAGTTTATCAATATAATACTTTAAATCCTAACATTCTAACATACATCAAAAGCAACAAATCAAAAGCACTTTGGGAAGTAATTATCAAAGAAAGAGCAGCTAACACGATATCTAGCAACAAATTTGCTCTCAATATAGATGGGAAATTCACAGAAAATCCCACTAAAGTTGCCAACAATCTCAATTACTTCTTTGCCAATATTGTTGATGAAACACTTAAACAGAACACCTCAAAACTTGCAAAATAATCACAGCACAACCTCTCAACAAAAACCCAGCTCCTTTTCACACCATCAAACACAGAAAGAAGTACTTGCCATTATAGGTAGTATGAAGCAAAAAACATCAGCAGGTCTGGATGATATATCCTCAAAACTCATAAAAAGCTGTAAAGAGGAAATCATTGTCTCCTTCACACACATCATTAATAAGTCACTACAAGAAGGCATCTTCCCAGACAAACTGAAAATTTCAAAAATTTATCCTAAGTATAAAAATGGCCCAACCACAGAAGCAACCAGCTATCGTCCCATATCACTTATTCCAACATTTTCCATAATAATTGAAAACGTTATCCTAACAAGACTTCTTAATTACTTAAGCAATAACAATCTGTTGACTGAAAACCAACATGGATTCCTGAAAGGGCCGATCTACCACAACAGCCATCGTACAGTTAGTTTGAGTATATCATTGACCAAATTGAAAGTGAAAAAAAAAACTGTTACCAGCTTGTTCCTTGATTTTAGTAAAGCATTCGACTGCATAGACCACTCATTGCTCCTAGAAAAACTACACCAACTGGGAATCAAAGGAGCATCAGCTAACTGGTTCAGGACCTTCCTCAGTGGAAGACAGCAGTTAGTGGAACTAAAACACAACCTAAACGGAAACAACTACCAAGGTTCACTCAACCCCACTTCAGGTGAATAGAGGAGTACCACAAGAGACAGTGCTTGGACCTGTCCTTTTCCTCTTGCTTACAAACGACCTACCTCAGTACCTGACCAACCTCTGCCAAACAATAATGTATGCAGATGATACTGTTCTAACATTACGCTAACAACAAAAATAAAAATCAACTTGAAATAGATACAACGAACTATCCTCAACTCAGCAAAACAGTACTGTAGGACAAACAACCTAGCTTTGAATGAAAGTAAAACTGTACAGATGACGTATAGCGCAAGAGGAAACACACAGAATGGGATACCTGACTTAAAAGTACAAGAGAATTTAAAATATTTAGGTTTTAATCTTGACATGAACCTCATTTGGAAGGCTCATGTTGATGTGCTGTGCAAGAGACTTGCATCGGGCACCTATGTCATAAGAAGGATAAAAGAAATGTGCGGAACATCTGCAGCAAGAATTGCCTACTTTGCTCTTTTTGAGGCAAATGTTAGATATGGCATAGCAGCATTGGGGTGGAACTACTAGCTCCAACATGGAAAAGAGTTTTCTTGCAGCAGAAGAAAACAATAAGATGCTTAACAGGCCTTGGATTTCAAAGCAGCTGTCGAAGAGCATTCCAGGAGCACAAAAATACTTACAGTACCAGCCATTTTACATAAGCGAGGTAATTCTACCAGTAATCTCATCAAACAAGCCAAAACTTGGAGATTATCACCAATATAATACCAGAAATGCCTCAGATTTCTCACTTCCAGCACATCACCTGAGCTATTCTGAAAGAAAGCCAACCTTCAGGGGAGCACAGTATTTCAAACAACCTACCAGACCACATCAAACAAGACACGGGAAAGACCTTCAAGGGAAAACTCCTTCGATGGCTTGAAGATTATCCCTTCTATAACGAAAAGGAATTCATGGAGGAAGACTTAAAGATAACACTCGCAAGATAGAACTTCATTTTTTATGTAACATTGTTTTGAACGCCAATACCGATCTCTATGATTGTGTAAATAAAGAAAGATTGTTTATTGTTTATTGTCTACAAACTTTTGTTAGCTAATGTTTTAGAAATAAAAAATGTTTGATCTTGTTGAAATAAAACAACAAATTTTTTTTATTAAATGACAATAGTGTATTCTCGTCTGTTCTCAAATTAGGTTGAAATATTGTTCGATAAACCTTCATCATATTTTAAAAAAGTTTAATTTTTTTTAATAGACTATCTTTAAAATATAACATTTTATTCTATAACATTGCATAGAAACATTTTATTTTATTGTACAAACACAGAAACATGGTTTGAAACTTAAAACCCTTAAGCACCAAATGCCTTTTATGTCAAAAAGGCTTTTATGTCAAGATATGTTTATGCAAGATTGTTTTGGAATGTGTTTGCATGAAATAATGATATTAGCGGTTTTTATTGTTTAGTTTGAAACTCAGATAAGTGAGAAAACGTCTTGGAATAAGTATTAAGTTCATAATTAGTTTTAAAATTTCATTTTCTGTAGTGAACTATTCTTAATAAATACATATAAACAGTTTACTTACATTAGCAGACTGAAAAATCACATGTTTTCTTGTACAATGAAAACTGGATAATTCTTGAAAATCACTTATATTTAAAGACAATTAAAAGAACTATATACATTTTTATCACTAACTGAGGAGTTAACAAGAAACCAAAGTGAAATGGTTGCATTTTCTTAATTTCTAGTTTTATTCAAGACAGGAAGATATATCTTGACTACTGGGGTTATTTTCCTGTTTGGAAACTGTCTCCCCCACTACAGCCCACCAGTCCATGCTACAGGTGGCTGTTATCTGCCACTGCCACTGCCAGCTGTCAATCATTGATATCTCTGAGTCACAATACACTGCTTGCTATACAGTATTGTTGTGACAGCTGAGCAACATTATTGGACATTAATTAATTATACATAGATGGAGTCTATTTAAAATGAAACAGTATCAATATTATGAAAGAACAATACAGTAAGATGAAGGAGGGAATTACTAAAAATAATAGTCCTACTGTACAAACTAGATCTAAGTTAAAAATAAATAAAAAACTGTCTCCTATGGTAAAATTACTTAATGACTCTCACAATGAAAGTAATAATAAAACTAGTCAAGACTTTAAATCTGAAATGATCAATATGTTGGAAGAAAAAAATAAACTGCTTGAAAATGAATTTAAACAATTTAAAAAGTAATCTACTTTCAAAGGAAAATGAAAACTTGAATTTAAAGAGCATGTTTAATACAAAAGAGTCTGAATTTGCCCGGATGAAACAATTTTTTCTCTGATCTGCTAGACACGAGTGGCTGGATCACCGATGATCCAATCCAAATGTATCTTGATATTTTTAAATACTACAGTAATTAGCTCAGACACCAAAATGTATATATTAAATCCGTCTGTCTGTCAGGCAGTAAAATTATTTGAATGACTTTGCTGCTGTCCTGGACCCTCTACACAATTTCTGAAAAAGAAATTATTCTAATGCCTATTAATAACTCCAGTGGTGACATAGCTGACAGTGGAACCCACTGGAATTTACTGGTATTTAATAAATCCCAGTCTCTGTTCTACCAGTATGATTCATTGCATAACTCAAAACTGTGTCCCAACTCAAACTGTGGCAAATAAACTCAGTGAATATTTAGGCCTCAAGTCACATCCAAACATTATAGATATACAAGGGACAACCCAGAGAAATGGGAATGACCTGTGGAATACATGTTTTATTAGCGGTGGAAAGTATTATAAAAAATCCTACAGATATTTTTGTTACAAAGATGTTGCCAGAATTTAGCCAGTTAAACTGTGCAGAAAAAAGGGCTAAATTAGCATTTGTTTTGCAAAATAGGGCAAATATCCCTCTACATTTGATTAAATCACTAATGTTTGTGGCTCCCAAAACAAATAATGCAACTGAGAAAATTTTAAAATACACACCAGGACAGTTCCTCATTGGAATGTAGCAGTGTTCCTCATGATCTTTGCAGTGTTGAACTAAGTGATGGTTTAAATGTTGTTGAGAACAGTAACATGAACAATGGTGAGGAAGCCATTGACAGCACTCACAGGACATTATAAGCCAGAATCTGAAGGGTCAAGCTGCTTAAAGTCCATACATGTACCAAAGATTGCGATATTTGGGGACAGCCATGCCAAACAATGTGTTTTTCTACCATCCAAAGTATTTTTACTAAAAAAGGAGGCAAATGTAACAGGCAATGTGTACCCAGGAGCTCCAATGTCATACATTTGCGACAACATTGAGGAGGCCGTTTGTAACTACACTAAAAACGATGCAGTTGTCTTAATAGGGGGAACAAACAGCTTACATTATGAAAGGGAATGTAGGCAATATCCAATCCCTAATACAAGACTTAATATTGAAACTGCAACATACAAATATAATCTTGACGTCAATTCCTTACAGATATGATCAACCAGAATGGAACAAAACTATATTAAATATAAATAAACAAATCTATGATATAGTGCTGGAAAATAGGGATGTTGTCTTTTATTCCAATCAACAACCTTTTAACACGCTCCAATTTTACACACCATGGGCCTACACATGAACAAAATTGGTAAAGACACATTTTGTGTACTGCTGTTGCATTACATGTCCACCTTCAAAGTCAACATGGGAGTCTACAATTCGCAGTGCCCACGAATTTACACCTGTGAAAAATCAACTCGTCTGGCACGCAGTGGCAACTATGAATGGCGAATGTGTAGAAACTTTGCTTTCAAACACAACAGCATTCTATGATGGATGGGCCACCCCTCAACTGGAGGAGCAAGCAAGAGGACCACTATCATATACTGTACCCTCATCCACTCCAGGCCAAGAAAAAAACCAAGAATTTGTGGATTCCAGTCCGACGACTTAAATAATAGACTGACTTGTAGAACCAAGTGTAATTTCACTAGTAGTAGTAATTTTTGCAAAATAGATAATCTGTCTAACTCTGTTAATACAAGTAAGATAACTAATGAATCTCATCAATCTAGATTAGGGAATAATATAAAGTACCAACAGCCGACAACATTTGACATACCAGTCTCAACCAACTTAAAGGTATTGACATAAAATATCAGATCACTTAGGAACAAAATTGGTCATTTTGGAAACAATCTTGAAGCACCATGCCACTAATATTTTATGTTTGAATGAACACTGGCTTGAGAAGGAAGAAATTTCATTGTATGTGCCTGATAGTTTCATTCTAGCATCCTCTTATTGTCGCAAACCTCCTCACATTCACGGAGGCTCTTCAATTTTATTAAAGGAATCTTTGGAAATATGAAGTAATTGATGTCTCTGAATACTGTCTTGATTTTGTGTGTGAACCCTCTGTAATTAGGCTGATTAGAATATAATTTTATTATTGTATGTATGTATAGGAACTCCCAATTCTGATTTTTATGCTTTTGTAAATAATTTAGAAAACCTATTAGTATATTTAATGACCAAGCCCCACAAGTTTTTTGCCCCTGGCTGGTGACTTAAATGTTAATATCTTAGAACAGAATACGCCACATGTGTCAGTACTTTCTTAAACGTTCTTAGATCAGTAAATTTATACAACACGAATAGCTTGCCAACAAGAAACACATCCTGTTTGGATAATCTGTAATACTAATATCAACAAGGAACTGTATAGTTGCTCCTTGCTTAAACAAGGACATAATCTTCTGACCATGCAGGTGTTTTTGTTAGTTTTTCTCTTTCAATCACTTCAAAAGAGAAGGGTGAGAACAAACCATATAAAAAAGCGTCTCATTCTCACAAGATAGATTGTATGACTTAGTGGAGAAGTGCTTAAAAGGTGTTGATTGGTCAGGTTTAAGTAATTTCGATGATGTAAATGGTGTTTTTTCTATGTTTTGTAGATATGTTGGTAACCTCATTTTAATTATTATTGTCCATTGATTAGTGTCAAATTAAGTTGTAAACCAGGTGATCACTTAACAAGAAGTCAGTTTACTCCCAAACTCCAGTTGATGCGCACTTTCTTGCTCGCCTTATATGACAAGTGGAAATTAAGTTCAGACCAACATTGACAAGAATAAATACATGCAGTTTAAAAAATTGTACTACAAAGCTATCAGTGAAGCTAAAATAAGTCTCAATGATAAATTGATTCAAAATGCAAAAAATAAATGTAGAAAGGCTTGGGAAATTGTTAAAAAAGAATCAGGGCATATTGAACACACAATAAAAAATTCTCTCTCTGCAGGATGTATTGAACAATTATTTTACAAATACACAAATTAACACAGTAAACTACATGTCAAATGATGTTAATTGGGCTGATCTGTTGAGGAATTTTCCCCGCCCTGAAAATATGTAAAAAATGACTTCAGGTGGAAATCAATTGACAAAAAAAACTGTTAAGGATGTAAGTTAACAAGATGAGCAACTCTCGAAGTGAGGATGTATTTGGTTTATCCAATTATGTAATCAAAGGTATAATAGATGTAATATTAGTTCCACTTACTTATCTTGTAAACCGCATGTTTTCTTGAAGGTAGTTTTCCTCAGTGTTTAAAATTTGCCAAGGTGACACCTATTTTTAAGAAAGGTGACAGAAATAACCCTGAGAACTATCGTCCAATTGCAATTGAGTCCCCATATTAAGTAAAGTAATTGAATCCTGCATTTTGAAGCAACTGTATGATTATTTTGTATTCTAACAATTTGCTATATCCCCTTCAGTTTGGTTTTTAGACCTCATCACTCCACTAATATGGCCGTTGAGTCTGTTATTGGACATTATTCTCAAGGGCTTTGAAAAAAAACTTGTTACTGGCTGTAGTTTAATTGATTTTGAGCAAAGCATTTGATTTTAGTGTCACATTCAGTGTTGTGTAAAAAAAGTTAGAATTTTACGGTATTAGGAATAAAGAATTGCAACTGCTTGAAAGTTACCTTAGCTATAGAAAAACAATTTGTATGTGTAAATAACTGTTCTTCTGATGTGTTAAATGTAAAGTACAGGGGTACCTCAAGGCTACAGTCCTTGGACCCTTTTTTATTCTTAGTGTTTACAAATGATTTTAGTTATAATGTACCTTCAACATCAGTGCTATACGCTGATGACACAACATTGATATGCTCTGATGTTAATGTTTCACAAGTTAATTCTCAACTCACCAATTCATTTGAACTAGCGAAAATATGGTATTCTGCCAATAATCTGGTTATAAACGATAGTAAGACTGAGAGTATACTTTTTTCATTGAAAAAATAATTTAGACACAATTAATGACAACTTTTTAAAATCGGGTTAAAACTACTTGGTATTTCCCTAGACAGTACACTCTGCTGGATGAACATGTCGATGGCCTTTGTAAGAAATTGTCAAGAGTGTTATTCTTACTAAGGGAAACTAAAGTATTGTGTGAGCCCGGATTGTTTTATTGATGGCCTATTTTGGTCTCTTTCACAGCCATTTAAGTTACGGTGTACGCCTCTGGGGTAATTCTAGTGCTGCAAAAAAATCCTTTACATGGCAAAAGAAGGCAGTAAGGGTATTGGCTGGGTTATCTAATCGAGAATCCTGCAGAGCAAGTTTTTGTAAATATAAAATCATGACACTTACCAACTTGTATATTTATAGTAATTTAATATTTGTTAAAGTAAATATAAATAATTTTAATACTCACAGTTTAGTGCATAATTATTCAAACAAGAAACAAACAAGACCTGGTTTGCACCAAATATTAGATTAAGTAAAACAATTGAAAAGTTACCAATACCAACAGTTGAGATTCTCTTTAATAAGTTACCTTGTTTCAATTAGATTGTTGCCAAATAATGAGTTTTACAAAGTTGTAATCTAAATGGCTTAAGTGTAATGTGTTTTTATACAATTGAAAGAGTATATGTCTTGTGAAAATTTTATATCTTAGTTAACCTTTTTTAAATTGTTAACATTGTTCTAGTACATAATATAGGGTTTAGGAAATCTAGACTTACTCTGACGAAGCCTATTGTAATTTGTAAAAATTATTTAATGGCTAATAAAGATCTTGATTCTTGAAAATGGAATTATCTACATTTGTTGTACTACCAGCTAGTTACACTGTAAGAATCTGTACCAAACCAAACATTTAAAATGGTGTTTTTGAATAATGTGGGAAGTAACAGAATGACAAACCTTTAGCTTTTCATCTAATAAGGCAGGTAAAGAAATCACCTCTAATAATTTTTTTCATTTAACATAAAAATTATTCTTGTCTTAACTCTCCAATAACAATAGTGACGTGGCTATGATGGGAAGCAGTTGATTTCATTGCAAATGTTTAGTTCAACTCCATTTTACCTTCTGCTTTGCAGCATCTGAAATCTGACAAAATTGACTCCTGGAATCTGGAGTCCACATAGTCTGGATCAAAAATGTTATAGTCTAGGTGTGTTTGATGTCTAAAAGATACAGAGTTTTTGTTTGTTTTGAGCTTCTTCATTACAGACATTTTTTATATCTCTTCAGACAGACGTAGACTCCAGATTCCAGGAGTAAAGTCTGTAACAGTATTAGATTTCAGACGCTGCACCAAGCAGAGAATGAAATGGAGCTGAACTCAACATTCACAACAAAACTAAGTTAATTTATTCTTATGAAAGGACACTCTTTCGTAATTTTTGCTAAACTACAGTACGATTTGAACGAAAGAAATACATTATTAAAAGAAGCAATTAAACCAAAGCTATTGAATCCACCTGAAAATATACCGGCAGCATAGCTGTTGAAAAGATGAGTGATGAGAGAGGCTCCATGTCTGGCTGCATCCTCACCTATCTGCAGGTCTGCAGTGGAGTGTCCTGAGACAAGTTCATGTGACAATTACTTATTGAAATAGTTTTATACTCTCTTATCTCATATTTGTTCACATTTTTATTTTACGTTTCTATTATTAGAAATAGAAATAGAAACATTTTTTATTTCCAAAAACATATACACATAGATATTACATTTATTTACATTTGATAAATAGTAAATTACCCTTTTACAATACTTACTAAGTGGCGATCAAATAAAACAATTTAATTTTAAGTATAGTATTTGGATAATATTATTTATATAATTTAAGTAAACTATTTATTACATATTAAACATATATTCTAAATGGAAAATTAGCCTACATGGGCAAGCAGCCTGTGCGTAGGCTAGAGAATTATTATATGTATTATCAAGATTCTTATTTGCTTTAGGACATATATAAATACAAACTGACATCATCAAAATTCTTAATACACTGTATAAAGAGCTTTCATAAGGTGTAATGATTAAGTTATAAAACTACTTCATAATAAGTGCATAAGATATATAATGCAGCCTTGATAAAAAAATGTCAGGATGTCACAGTTAAATCAGTTGAATAAGTTCAGAAGTTTTCGTATATTGTCATAATCCTTGCAAAATTTTCCACCCAAAAAAAAACCTGTGATTTTTGAACAACCTCAGTAGCAAGTTTTTCTAGACATCCAGAAAATACATAAAATAGTAGTCTAACTGAGTTTCTTAACCATCTCAAAACTATGATATTTATAAATTAACCTATGTTAGTAATAGAGAACTATGCTGATCTACTCATCTTTTTTTAAGTACAAATGACGAAAGTTAACAGCAACATTAATATTTTTTTTCAATCCAGTTTTGCTTGTTTCCAGATATTAATGTAATATATGACCAAATGGATGCCCATGTGCAATGTGAAGTGTGTCTTTACAGTACTGTACATAAACAGTAATACTGTACTGTAGTATGTCATTACAAATATTCTAGTATGTATTCTAGTGCAATAAACATTTTACATTTGTGTTCCACTTTCCTGAACAAAAATCTAAATATTTTTCAGAAATGTTCTATTATCAAAACAATGGATTATTTGAAAACCCTCAGCACCACAAGTGTTTCGGATAATCTGTACACTATTGTATAACTGTTCCATACTTTTGATTTTTTTTACTTCGTCCACTAATCTTATACACAATATACATATATTGTGTCTTATATAACAATGTGTCCTTATACACTATAATAGTGTATATTGTTTGATTGCCGGCCATCAAAACTGTGTAGGATGGTCGAGTATATTCCTACCATTATATGATGTATGAAGTGTAATATTGCAGAAGGAATAAAGATATTTTCATTTCATTTCATATTTTCATTTCATCATCTCTGTTTTTACTCTTTATAATAAAACACTGGACTATGGAAAACAGAGCACTTTAATTTAAAAAAAATGTCTATAAGTAAATAACCAACTAACACTATAAAAAAGCTAAACTATAATTTTAAACAACATTGTAATAAGGGCTACCCAGAAAAGTAGATTATGTTTCGCTCTGTATCTGCTACGGGCAGGACTATCGTGGCCATTTTGATGTCAGGGGGCGTTTCTCTGTTCAGTGGCTATCCAGCCATGCTAGTGAGAGGTTACTGTCGCTCCTTGTTGTTTTACAATAGCAGTTTAAAATGTTGTGATGCAATTGAAAATCCTCCAAGCTGGTAAAAAGCGGTCAGTAATAGGGTTTTTGTTGGCTATACACAATAAACCCAAGATTTATCACCAACTCTGTGAAGTTTTATGGAAACGATATGATTACTGAAGGTGGAGTGCATTAGTTAGTTGTGCATTAGGTTTAAAAATGGCCGAAACTAAGGTGGCACGATGACGAACGAAAATAGACGGCCAAGCATTGTAACCAATGAAATTGTCTCTAAAGTTAACGAAGAATATTAAAGAAGGACCACTGATTTACAATAACAGAAACTCTCACTTAGTTTTCCTCAAATTTCACAGAGTTTGTTGGACCACAAAATTGTTACGTAGAAGTTAGGTTGCCATAAATTTTTGTGCATGACGGGTACCCTGACCACAAACGACAAATCGAACTCGAGAAGTCCTGGGTGCTTTTAAGTGGGAGGTGTTTCCACATCCGCCTTACAGTCTGGACCTTACACCCAGTGACTACCACCTACTTCTAGCAATGAAGACCTGGCTTGCGAAGCAGTGCTTTCATGAAGACATGGAACTGCAGAATGGGGTGACTACCAGGTTGAGGTCTCAGGTGGCAGAAGTTTTATGACTAAGAAATTTTAAAAACTAATTCACCACTAATGATAAGTGCCTAAATTTATTATGGTGACTATGTTGAAAAAATAGTATTTTAGTGTCCCTTTAAAATGTATACAATTTTTCTTGTAGTTTCTTTTTTGTTTACATCAAAACGTAATGTAACTTTCTGGATTGCCCTTGTAAATAAAATTTATTACTAATCTACTATTTTCTAATTATTCACGTATGTGGTTTCTGTTTTTAAAAATGCTTATCAAAAAGTACCGTCATTGTTGTTATTTAAAAAATCATGATTTTTTTCTGGCCTTGGTTTAAAAAACATATGAACATATCTTGAAAATATTTTAAGCAAATGCAGGAATGATTCTCTATGAATGAAATATACTGTACATGTAAACATATCCATGACTGCAACTGTTCATTAAAAATAGTTTTACAATGAGGCATAATTTTGTTTTTTTGCTTACCTAAAAAATTGTTGACAAAAATCAAAGAACATTTTTTGAAGCTAGGGAAACATTCTGTATATTGACTTGTATATGAAACTTCATGCATGTTCTCAAATAAACAATATATTCTAGGACTGCTAACATTGAAAGCATTATGAAAATGAATCACAACAAAATGATCTGTGATCATGGCATGCACAGTTAACTAAGTATACAGTTATAACAGATCTTACCCAAGGAAAACTGTAATGTCTTGCTTAATCAGGGCAGGTATAACGTTCATGGCCCCTGGAATCTCCGGAGCTAGGGTTACAATCTTTACATCATCCAAGCTTCCATAGACATCCCTTACAGCAGCCATACCCTGTCCAAAAAATTGTTTAAGTGTTGTGTGTAATGTATTTAAACAGTTAAATTATAAAAAAAGTTCAACCAAATAAATAGTTAAGATGTATAACTACAATATTCCCTTCAGTATCTAACACAACCACAAATTTAAAGCTGGCCTACTTTTTAATAGTAGAGAAAATCTCTTTAATTTTATTTGTATAGTATGTGAGGGGGGCATCCAAAAGAAAACTAAAATTAGTTTTTTAAAGAAGCTATATTTTTTTACAAAAAAAATCTTATTTCCCTTCAAAATACTCTCCATTACACTGACTTGGGATACATTTGGTCCAATTGGTGATTCCATTGTTTAGAACATTTTTATACTCATCTTCAAACACGAATAACAGCTCTAATATCTTTATCAATATCCTTTCACATTCCTCTTCGTACATGGAAAAAAGAGCTGGATCAGGTGGGTATGGTGTATAAGATGGGTAGTACCATGCCATTTTTGTAAAAAAACTGGCAAAACAGATGGTTGTTTTGTTGGGTGTGTGTTGTTATGTAAAAACGTTAAGTAAAAACATTCAAATAAAAAGTTCGATTACAGTCTTGACTGGTGGAAGGAACGCATGAATTATTCACTCTACATAAAAAGTACAAGAGCATTATTTTTGATATTTGATTTGACTTAAACAGCATTCTTTCAATGGAGGACAATGATGTCTTTCATAAACTTGATTGTTGCTATAATTAAGATTCATAAACACAGTACTATGGACTTACTTTGTCAATAGTGATCTTCAAGAGGAAATCTGGATCAGTTTCAAGCTTTCAAAGCATGATTGATATCCATCAACTCCATGTTCTTTTTAAATTGTCAGAACCCAATAGCACAAATTTTTGGCAGCAGCAATCCTTTCCAATTCCCGAATTTTCAGCTTGAATTTGCTGAACTGAGCTCAAGTACTTCATTTATCTCTAATAATTTTTCAATGTTCTGTAGTCATTTTGTGAGTGCTAGTCTTAGAATTTTCTCAATATTTTTTGTTTGGTCAGTTTAAGATTGTACAGAATAAGGTTTGTCCTTCAATCAACATGTCAACATTTTTAAACCAGAAAACTAGTTATATACTTATTATTTTCCTTGAGTCATCTTTGTTTCCGTTTTCAACAATGAAACTTTTAGCAGCATTTTTTTCTGAGCAGGAAGCAAAATTTCAGAGATGTACGATGTTTACTTTAAACTTAACATTTTAAGAAATGAAGAAATAGCTAAACAGCACTAGGAAAAACAATTACAACAGATTAATAGAACAAACAAGACCGTTGTACGTGCAGCACTGAACTGTTAATGAGCTGTACTACACACGCCTACCATGGAAATTACATACTTAAATAAGCCATGCCCCCACCGCACTATTCCAACATTATCTTTTGTGAGATACCCCTTTTATATAGTTATACTTGAAAAAATAACAATCAGATATTATATTGCAGTACGCATAAAACTTTTTCAATCATAAATATTAACACCTTTTCTTTTCCAGGCTATGGATTTCATCAGGGTTGGTGAGGCTCCTCTTTTACTCTGGATTTATAAAAGGTCCCTTTCCAAATGTATAACAGTTGCCAATTACATCATTTGCTCCTGTGAGTTCCCCCAGTAGCTTTTTTTATCTTTGGAATCACCTATAGTTGTGGGAAAATAAACACATGGACATTTAAAATTTATACACTTGCTGTGTTTTTTAACAATACAAGTATAAATTTGAGATTAGTTTTCCTTTAAAAATGTGTAAATAAGACATAAAGTTTCAAAACAATTTTAAAAAACATGTTAAAAATCTTTAGATTGTTAATCACTCTTGCCAAAAAAGAGATTAGATTAATAAATACTATTTTAAACAATACAGGAGGCTTGTTTTAGAAGCATGATATGACTACGTCTATGAGTTGAGGATGTAATAGAGGAAAGTATCAACTACCCAGAATGGTGTCTCTTCATTAAGGGTGAATGTGGAAGTAATTAGAAATTTATGAGATGTACATTGACAGATCCTGGACCATAGCGGTGCAAAGCAGTGCAGTTCTAAAGGATGTGGAAAGTAAAATGATTCCCGTCATACAAGCTTCATTTTCTGGGTGGGATGATATACAATTTTGCAATAAATATGCAAGTGGCTTTCCGACGGAATTGTTTGCATTACTAGCTACAGTGGTTCAGGGGGGGGAGGGTGGGAGGGGGGGGGGGAGGGGTCTGCTTTGGCACTAATTGGTAGTGAGTGAAACTTACAATGAACAAAATGGTCAAGTAAAGCTATTGTGGCAAGGATGAACCTGGGAAAGTGTAATAATTATAAAGATAAGGTGTTTCCATCATAAATCAAAGGCGCTTGGGTAGAGTGTCATAGCATTACAAGAAGACACAACTATTAAACATTTTACCTTTAGACAAGGAAAGCACTTATTGTAGGGCAAGCCGCAATTGTGTTCGAAGAATGTTAGCACTAAAAGGTTTGAAGCAAGCTGATGAAGCATTGAAGAAAAGTACATAATGAACTATGGTACAGATCAGTGTAAGATTCGGGATGGTATAACAGCCAGTAATATGCTCAAAGTGCAAAAGATATCAACACGATATCATGAAGACACTTTGTCAGCGATAGACTAACATTTTGTTAATTACATATATACACCTACTATAATTTAAATATGTTTATTGTATCATTACCGTTCCCTGTATGTTCCTCTGGAAATGGACAGTTACTAGGGTTGGCACAAAATGAAGTCACAGGGTACACCGTGGGAAAGAATTCCCTTTAGCTACTTTTTGTGCAAACCCTTTATCTAACGGTTATTCAGTATTGTGAGAAAACAATCAACTCCAAAACCACCTGCAATCAAATCACGAACAAAACAAGTTTATCAAAAGTATTATTAACACTGGAGATAACATTGAAGTATATTCATGTGTTTTAATAGTCCTTCCAACAGAGTATTTATTAACTTGTTTAAAAAAGACCCAAATTACGCTCCATTCACTTCATTAGATTTAGGATTTTCTTTTTAGTAACTCAATTTCTTTATTCGGATTGGTCAATCTGTTTTGATCTATCAGTATCGTTTCCTTGAGCTCATTAAAATTGTGCCATTAAAAAATGGATGAAAACTAAGGAAAATGAAGATGTGTTGGCTACAAGAGACTAATGGTGCACTCCTGATAAGTCCCAGTGGAACATGATGACGATGACAGATATTCAGAAATGTCTTTCTTCAGATTCAGAAAAATAAACCCCAAGGTAGCCTATTAAAAATAAATACAAAGGAACTCTGGGTATCAGAACCGTCCCTTACTTCTCAAAAATGATATTGATTTATTTGCTGGGACAATTCTGACAAGGTGGTTGTTGTTACTCTCTAAATCTTATTCGACGGGCGTCCAAATTACTAGGCGAGAATATTCTATTTGTGACAGATTGTTGAACATTAGCTCCTGTTCATGGGACAAATACTACCATTTTGAGGAATTGTCACCCATATTGCCTTGTTATATAGGACCATACCTAATCAAAGATATGGAGCCCAAAAACCAACTTCTCTGTTACCTTAAGTGGTCCTTCGCACATGAGTGTTATATTGGGGGTAAAAAATGATGTATTTTTGAATATGTAGTACCACACTTGCCCACTGCGACTAAAACCATCTCCAAACTAAACATTACAAATTACCAGGTGTAATGAAAGCAGCCAAATACACGAAAAATTAAAGACGTTTGAAGATATTATTTTTTCCCAGATTCAAATGTAAGTCGACCATATAAAGTTTACCGACCAAAAATTTACTAAAAATGAGCAGAAAAATACCGAAGGAATCACCAAGACTGCCAGCTGACAAGTAGGAAAAACAAAGTTGTCAGCATTTTTAGTTTCATGTACATAATTCAGGTTCAATAAAAGTGGTCTCTTTCCATTTAGATGAGCTTTTGTGTACACAATGCACACGACTTGAAATGTTTGTTTCCACTATGTCCCGAGCGACAATTTAGTTTATTATCAACAGGCATACGTGAGATTTTTGATGAGACAACACATGGTAGTTTGCAAGTAAAAAACATAATAATATTTGGTCCCCATCCGTGAAATTTCAAAGGATTTTTGAGCAATTGTGGCAGTAAAGTTAATATCGTTCTTGTGAAAGGGTAACCAAAGAGAAATACTGGAAACGCGATTCGGGGAGTTGTGTTCAAGTTTATATGAAAAGTGAACCCTGTCGATATGAAATAATCTATGCAATTTGTGGACTCTAAAGCTTTATCCTAAACACGCATACATGAAGTTTATCCAAGTAAGCGGCCAAAGAATAGTCCATTTGATATACCTTAGATGTGTCAAGTTGGTAAAATGCTGTATTGCTGATATTTATTGATGGTACTTTGGCTGTAATGTGACAATAGCAATTTTTTTAACCTCAAAATCCCTTGCCAATAGCTCTATTGCTAAGCCACAAACTGACCGGCTGGGTGGAACTTTTCAAAAAAATAATAATACGCAAACGAGCTTCTCAGATTACTGAAAGATCTAGTTTGTCAGTGCCATTATTTGCCTGTTCAAGATCCCCAAATTATTGGCTCTATGGTATCTTATGAACAGACAAAAAACACTGTTATGTTACTGTCTACTACTCCCTATGTCAAATGGAATTATTGATAAGAGAACTTAAAGGTATTATTGATAAAGCCATAGATAACATACTACAACACATACAAAAGGGGAGTAAAGATGTGTTCGGACCACCTTGAATACTTAATAATTTGTTCTCCCAGATAATTGTAGATGGCCGTTTATCATATTTTACAGTAATCTTATCAATGGGTGCAGTCAATGCTTATAATTTTAAAGGTAAATAAGATAAGCCTTTGATATTCAAGAAGAATCTTGTTGATGGAAGCAAGTCAGTAGTTAGAAAATAAAATTACTCAAATAGTTTTCTAATCCAAACATTTTCAATTGTGTGATGACCCAAACAGAAAATTAAAAAATTGTCTTGGCGATGCTGAATAACTAGAATACGTAGAAGCACAGTCTGTCGAACAGGCTAAAAGGAAACCTTCCAAAGTGTAAATTACTGCCTAGAAAAAAAGTGATAACATTAGCAACAGTCCATAATATGGAAGGAGCATGTTGCTCAACCACCTTTGTGTGTACAGACTGTAAGCAACCGAGGTAGACAGTGAGTAAGTTAAAATCGATCATTATTACCTTCTTATAAATAAGAAAATAGAGACTCTTTTAACAATAATGCTAAAAATACTTTTATTATTTATAGTGAATAACCTACTACTTGTTATTCCAACAATAAATATAATAAAACTTTCTTTTCTTTTAAGTATACTGTTTTTAGAACCTTTATTTAAGTTTGTTTTTACAGATCAAAACATTTTTAAAGAATGTAGAAAAATTAATTGGTCTATAATTTTTGTAAACTTAAGAGGAAATATATTTTAACCTACTCCATACTAAACTATTAATATTAAACTCAATTAAATTGTATACCTTGAAATATTTGATTAACGTTTTGAGTTTAGTAGATCTTTAAATTAAAGTTTATAGTTATAAAAGTTACTTTTGTGATGTGCAAAACAATGACAAAAATCTCTCACACCACCCAACTAATGATTAATTTATGTTAGTCTGTCTAATGATGGGTTAAATATATTTTATGTGATTTAAGTTTTACTTATATTATTGTATTAAAAACTAATAAAGCCTTTGTATACAGAAAGTTTACAATAACTTTCCATACCTAGTATGTACTCAACCACCCTTTTCCTCTTAATATAGTAAACTAAAACTTCCTGATTTCTTAGCTTGTGGATTTTAATCAATACACATTGTGGTATAACAATGGTATCAAGAAGAACAGCCTTTGTTTTTATAGTGACATATGGACGTACAGTTGTACCACCTACCATTGGGAATTCATAAAATGAAGTATATAGAAAATGCTTTGCCTTAAGAAAAACCTCTGATCTGATATTGTCTTTTAAATTTAAATAGGTACCAACAAAGATTAACATCTGCTTCTTAAACTGATTGACGAGTTCAATAGAGTAAGCCATAATCTCCCAATTGTGTTTAAATTTGATCCCTTGAATATCTAATTGTCAATCAGAGAAAACATATTGTAACTCAAGTGTGTCCAACTGTAATGATAGATGACTAGTCCAAGTTCCTGTGGCCATTCACGCTGAATATAGGGTTGACTTGAAACGACCATGTGGAGAGCATATTGGTGCAAAAGTTTTCTAAGGGTATATTTGTCTGAGGGAGCTCTCCAATTTCTGCCTGTATATATATATCAAACTTTTACCTACGATTCCAGTTACTTTTGGGTTGATACCGACCACACCCAGACATGAAACGTAATTTGACATTTTGCTTCTACTGATTACTAAATTAGCGTAGAACAATTATATTCTCAATATAAAACAGGAATTTGTCCTTATCGCAAACCCCTCCCATCCTCAGACAGAGTCAAAGTCGAGCGTATGAAGTGTCTAGTAGATAACGGTGATTGCAGAGTCACGCCACCCATTCAGCTGGTGCTCCTTTGTTTACTTCCTGTGTTTTAGCTCTACATTTCTACCAACACAAAATTCAATAAAACAAAACAATTAACCAAACTAAAAACTAAACTCTTTATAGAAAAAACACTCAAACACTTGTTTTTATTTCTTGACAGCACTCCGCCAGCACCAAAATGCGAGAGCCTCCGGCCCCCGCTTATGTTGACGAAAGAAAAAACATTGCCTCGAGATAGTACCTATCAGTAAAAAATACAAATTCTAGGAGGGTGGCTGATTAAAAATATAAATTGAATTGTAAATGCAAAGTGGCAATTATGTAGCACCGTGTATACATGTGATTGCCGCGCGCCTGCCCGTAATCGGATTCTCGAGAAAGATAAGATAAGCAGCGACAACAATACAGATCACAATACCTTAAATGCTATCAGTTTGTAATTTTGTAATTAAAGAGTTTGATTTTTTCGTTCTATCATGTTTTGAGTTTCTATACATTTAATATTTTTCGTGTACTCATACAGGTGTGGGTCGGTATACATCCCCAAAATACCGGATACCACTTTTAGGGGAGGCTGTTTCATGGACACTGCATTCGCAAGGTTTAAAGCTGCTCAGGATCACATTAAAATGTGAAGTCCTGGAGAGTCATGGAACCAGCTTTCAGAGACTGATTCCTGTTGACCTTACCCTGCATCTATAGATACTCAAAAATACTCTATATGTATGAATAAAGTAGTTTTTATAGAGGCAAGAACATAATCACTAACAATACTAGTGGCAGGGATAACCTACGAATTGTTAAACACAGGATGGTGTTTATACAAACTTTCCACTAAAGGCCATGTTGTCCTAATCAACACTCTCAACTGATTCTCTGAAGAGAGCTCATACGCCAAAAGCGTTCAAAGTCTTGTTAAACGTCAATTTGCTTCTGCAGTCTCAATCGGTGGGGGAGATTCCTTCTAACAACTGGAGGTCGGGTAATATATCTGGCTGGCAAACTAGAAGGTGATAACATAGAAATGAGTATGAATAGTGTGTAATTATAAATGTTATGATATTTCTTAGTGACACATTGAATACAAAATGTATGTTGTAAAATCGGAATATATTTGTACTTTTATTGCTTTAAAATTACATTTTGCCTCAAAAACATCAAGTATTCCACCAGTCAAAATAACACAGCACACACACATTGATTTTTGGGATAAACAGCTTGCCATATGAAATTAGTTTCCTTTAAAAAGCAGTTTTGAGACTGCATCTCTGTTTTTCTTATTAAAGTTCATTTTCATGTAGTAAAGTCATCAAGTCTTAGACAAGAAATAAAAATTTCAATCCTTTTAGAATATATTGTAGCGTAAAAGAAAAATATATGTCTCTCCAAATAAACCTGAAAGGGATGTAATATCCTCAAACCTGATTAAAAATTAAAATTATTAAAGGAACTAGCTGTTTCCCGCAGCTTCGCACGCGTCTCTTAAGCTTTGTCCCGTAAATTTCTTTGCCTTCAAATAGTGTTTTTTGGCTATTTTAATATACGTAACTGTGTCGTAAATTGTGCATTTATAAAGTGCAAGGCGCTTTGGATAACTTTTTATATCTTGCAGTAACAGCCTGGTGGTGAATTACATCAATGGGCATATGCATATAAACCTTCTACATAGAAAAATACAAAATAATACAAAATTTCCATAGTGAATCGGTCCAATAGTTTCGATTCTATAAAGTACAAACACACAAACAGTCTTTTTTTATATATTATTATTGATCATGTGTGCAATCTGAATTTAAAAAAAAAAAAAATTTAAAAAAAGGCTAATGACGTCTTCTATGCAACCTGCATTACAACTACTGACAAGCACTTTAACAATAATAAATAGCGCTAGTTTAGCATGACGTCTAGTAACGACATGCTGGAAATGGATAAGGAATTTATGGTAAGGGCGGGTACTTTATTATACAAGACTTTAATTTACGTACTATTCAAGGAAATATTTCATTTATTAGCAAAAGATTGGGGGAGAAACACCACCAAACCCGATACCAGGGCAATTCAGTTATTTAAAGTGGGCTTATTCCTCCTTTCAATATCTATTACACTAATATCCTATACATTTCCTTATTTAAAGATTGAAATTTTGGACAATATTGTGAAGTGGTCTAAAGTAAATAATTGCCAAAATAAAGAGTGTAGTAAGACTTATTAGACCTATCAACATAGAAAATAAGACTACTTAAAATCAGCCAGTTGGTGAGAGAGTCCACATCAGTATAAGCTCATGTCATTAATAAATAAATCCTGGTACAAGATTAAAATCCAATTAAAGAAATAGGTAATGCTCACCATTTTCTGTAACAACATATAAACCTGAGCAAACAAACAGCCATTGCAATCAAACACGCTTTTTATCTGATTTGTATTTTTTCATCAAAGAATACATTTTCGAGTGATTTATAATTTGTATGTATCCATTCTTACCCACAATTCCACTTGATTATTCATGTGGTATCTCAAAATATTGCAATTAATAAATTGTACATTTCATCCCACTTATCTCACCATTTTTTCTATAATTACACTGCCTAGCCAACAACAACTTTAAAGGCTAAAAACACTGGATACGTTGACCTCGATATCATCCAACCTAGTTTCCCTCCCCACTTTCACATTTATCTTAGATAGACCTCTACACTCCATAAAACATCACAATCAGAATAAAGAGTCACTTGGTTTTTGAACTTTGTACTGACATTACTACATCAAAAAGAAACTTTTTTTTTTCTTTTTTTTTGTTTTCTCTCTTTCGGCTTGTGGGACTGACCATGAATGCCACGAAGTACACTGACTATGTTTTAATATTAACATTCCCTTTTCAAAACAATGAATTACTTATAATCACAATATTGTGGTTGCCGTATCTTATTTTGGTTTATAATTATTTGATTTATTGTGTTAGTGGTTTAACATTTAATCTACAAGTTTTATGGTTATTTCAAAAGGATTTTGAAAAATTCTAAGATGGATATTCTAAACCGTCAGGCATTTCTAAACCGAAAGTAGGGCCACGTTATTAAACCTCTGGGTGATGCACAATTATGACCCTTGAGGTGTATATGTTTTATGATGTTGCCTAACTATAATTTTAATTATGAGTAATTAGATGAATTTAAATGAAATTCGCTGTAATTATCTAGATCGTTTGTACGTAGTACATCATATTAAATATAAGGGCGATTACTAGATTGTTTCTTAAATATTGGTTGAACGTTGATCTCTCGCCTAACTGTACATTGGGCATCCTAAATTTAATGATCAAATGTCCTCTTCTACTCCTAATGGTACATATAAGACACAAGGAGTGAAATATAATTTCATCCAGTGTAGTCGGCTATTGATTTCTGTCATGACCCAACTCCAGTCTGCATAATTACTTATGACGTTCCTTCTTAATCCCTAAACATTTTCTGAACCATGATGTGTTCGGAGGAATTTGTTTCTATGACCTTATACCATAGAAACCTGATGTACTTGCGTTAAAAAGTTTTTTCTTTGAATTTAGGTCTAAAACTACATAGCAAGTTATTTTCTTATGTGTCTGTTGATGGAATATTAATTGATCTAAGTTTATCTCCATCCAATAAGCCTCCTTTTGCTAAGTTATCTGCGTATTCATTCTGCGATATACCACTAGTGTCCTGGAACCCAGTGGATCTCAAAATGTTGGCCTTTTACTAATTATTTCATGTAAAATGATGAGGATCTATGTTATCTGTATCCGGAAAACCTGATCTTGCATTTTTAATAGCCCTGAATCGCAATTGAGAATCTGTATATAAATATCTATACTATTATATTGCAGTATTTGTTTATATACTCTAATTGACTTTATAATTGCATAGTTTCAGGCCGTATAATTCGATACATATTTATTTAACTTAAACTTTACACTGGTATTCCAAATCGGGTATGTAGAAGGCAGCGCCTACGCCTTCTTTGGTCTGACCCATCAGTGAATATTTTTAATAAACTTTCCTTGTAATGCTCAAGATGTGTATTTCCTTGCAATTTTGAGGTTAACTTATAATTTTTTAGAAAGTGTTGTTTTAATAACTTGTCATATTATTTTCCCCTTTTACTTTATAACAAATATTATTACAGTCTACTAATCAATACACGTGAGGTTTATATGGGTCAAAACTAATGGTTTTTTTTTCAAAGTCATTTTGGCTTTTATATTCCAAATTGGTATAATCAAATTTTGGATTGTATTTGCTTATACTATCTAACCTGATTTTATAATTTGTGGAAAGGTCTTTTTATTCCAGCCAGTATGTAAAGTTTCGGAAAGTTAACACTATCAAGTACATTATTTTATAAAGGTAAAGGATGATTTTTTTTTCCTGTACCAATTCTTGTATATCAATCTAACTGTATTTTAGCAATTTCTTCTCATTTCCAGTGGGGCTATTTTAGCATTCTGCTTGTAAGGCAATAATTTGGCGTGCATTTCATAGCTCCTATTGCCGGGTTTCTTAAGGCTAGATCTGAATTAAATACTAATTTACGAAGGTCCTTTTTTTGAGGAGCATTTACGATTATACACAAACAACAGAGTAGTCAAACTGGACCTTATAAAGGCCTTTTTGTATATCTGTATGGCCAAATCAGGGTGAAATTTCCTTTTTGTACCACAGGCCTTAAAATTTTTAATTAGATCAATATCTTTTCAAACATAACTTTACAACCATTTTCAATATGCGTCTTTAGCGTGAGTTTTCTTGTCCTATAGTGACTCCCCAGAATTTTTTTAAATTATCCACTTACAGAATAACACATCCTTCCACTAAACAGATTTATGATTGCGTACATTTATCTTTCTCGTGAAAATAATTACTTTACTTTTATTACCATTTGAGAATGTAGGTTCAATTTTGGCCAACAATATTTCATCAAGTGAATCAATTGTTTCTTTTGTACATTATGTTAGCGTTTGCTCGTAACCATTTTACCAGACGATTTAATATATTAAAACGTCATCAGCGTATTGTACAAGATCTGGTGGATTGTTGTATAAAAATTATTGAACCTCAGCAGATATAGATGGAGAACAATATAGGACTCAAAACACTGCCTTGGAGGGAGTCCCTAATATGAATTGCTCTTGATATTACTGAACTAGAATGACTCAAGATTATTTCCCTATATCAGTGATAGCCCTTGAATGGACAGTATTTTAAACAATTTTATTAGGAATACCAAGTTCTACCTAACATCTTACATACACAAAACTTTGAGGGATTGAGACATATCGTACGCACTCTTAATATCCTTGATGTTGGGCAATAAGTGTCTCATTGAAAGACAATGTCTTGTGTGAATATCTTAATAAGTGTTACAATAAAATCATTAGAACCCCCTTTTTCCATTCGACAGACCATATTGAGAGTCTGTAATTATGTTTGACCCTTCGATGTAACCATATCAAGCCTATTCTTAATCATAGTTGTTGAAAAACTTTAAACCATAACACGAATACATGGATCATAGGCCCTGTATGAATAGCTTCATCAATTTTTGGTCTTATTTGAGGGCTTCAATAAACCTATCACTCTGAATTGTTTCCATATTTGTGGTTAAATCCGATTTATTGATTCCATATATTATTAAAAACAATTAGATATATTGTAGTGCATTAGATGGTAAGTATTTTATCAATTTTATATTGAATGCCCATCCCAAGACCTTGGTGAGTATCTTTCAGTTATTATTACAAATACGGCAAACTCTAAAACCATGAATGTAAAATCATCTCTACGGTAAAGGGGTAGGAAGGTACTGTTATTAGAGTCACCTAGGTCTATATGAAACAAAAATCTTCTCTATTATGAACATAATCTGGTTGTGATTTTGTTTTCATAAAATTCTCACAAAAGCTGTTCATTATCATTAAGTATCTACCATTTTTACAGTTAGATTGATTTCACTTTTTAATTTTTTTGATCATTCTCCAAAAGCGAGTGGAGAAGATTTGGTGATTGCTTATGCTCATTACATAGTTTAACCCAGCCCTTAGCCGTTTTGCATTTTGGGTTATTGTTTCTCTAAGCTGCTACCTGAGCTAGTTGAAAATTTGCGATAGTTGAGTTGCAGGACAGATTATTTTTAAAAAATTACAGAAAGCCCAAGTCTTCTGCAGCTACGGCAATTGGGAACATTCATCTGATCCACCATGCATTAGAAGCCTAAAGTCTTTGGAGTTTAAAATATTATTACACACTTTGTATCCTAGGTTTTAGAGTTTATCTGCAGCATCCTAGAATGATATTATTCAACAACTTTAATATTTCAATTTTTGCATTAGTATGCCTATGTAAACTTAGTTGTTGCTATTAAAAATTATGTGTATTTTACACTCCATTCCGCCATCATGAAAAATTTGTGAATTTTTTTAAACTTTTCACCTAAACATTGTTGTTTAATATTCTTTTAAGGGCCTATTAACAAATACTATTTATGTCAAATTTTAGATTGAAATTGGGAAATGGAATTGGGCTAACCTTAAGTGCAATCTTTATTGTAATTCCCCAAAGATGTTAATAGTGAATATAGGGTTAGGCGTCACAAAGAGGTCCGAGTCAATAAGCGGTTGGTTTGATGAACAAAATGTTTGTATGGGTTTTTAGTCCTAACCAACATTTATACATATTGGAATGAGGTAATTACCTGTATTCTTTCCAAAAATAGTATTGCCTCTCTGAATTTTAGCCCATTAATGGACCCCAAATCGGGAATGATGTCCATTCAGTCACCTACAAATAATTGTATATCCATTATCCATGTTAAAAAATTTTGTCTTTCTCAAAGAGGGAAACCGGAAGGTATATATTTATTATAACGAAATAAGATAGTTGTACATATTTAAATATGTACGTTAAAAATTTTCCTAATTTCCATTAGCTAATAATTTGGGTTACTACATTGAGTCATTGGAATTTCAATATATGGTTTTATTTATTAGACAATTTATGAATAATAGACATCTATACCTCCATAGCTTGTCATCTCGTGTTTACTTGTTAATAATGTATTAAAATTTATCATCGGTTAAAGCATTCATTTTAATCTAACCATGTTTCCTGAATTTAAACCTATATTGTATTTTTTCAAGGTCTTAAATTAATTGTAATGGTCTCTGGCCATTTAGGCTTTAGAGACCCTAGCATTCCATTGTATTCAGATTGAGGGTCATTTGACATGTCATGTCCTGATTGTATTATCTCTTAAAGTTTTGTGTGTGTTACTAACTCTGTAAACAAGTAACTAACTTTATTTCAGTTTTATCTGGGGGCTTATGCAGTTTTTCCCCTTGGGTGGACTCTCATTGGAGTGGAAGGATTAGGAAAAAATATCTCTTTCATTTGGTTTTTTTGCACTATTTAACATTTGACAAATTGACTTTAAGGACATTTGCTTCATATATTCACTATATTTTACTGTGCAGGAGATCTTTCAAATTGGTCCCTACTTACACTACTGACAGGGGATATTGTCCAGATACCTGATTGACCTAGGCTAAGTATATCTGTATGACTCTGTTGGTTCTTTTAGTGGAAAATTGTCATATCTGGTTGGATGCTTTTGATTGTATTGCTTATTAACTATTGTAGCTTATTTGTACTTCTTCCCCTAGATATAGGTTTTTTATACTTGAAAGATATATTTGAAATAGCTCTGTCCATCCTAGCCTCCATTACAATACGAGCTTCAAAGGTGAGAGAACACTGTATATTATGTATTGATAATTTGTTTGATATATTATGTGTTTAATTCAGGTAACATCTGGATCATTCAGCGTCAAAAAATTTGTTTTTGATTTTGGTCCAGCGGTCAATATGATTTGTCTTTTAAATTGTGGTGCTTTTTGTTGGTTGCTTTGTAATGATATTGGGTAATGTAGGCTAGCCCTTTAAAAATAATCCTCTTTATTGGTAACTCATTTCTAATTTTTAATCAATTTTTTTGTCTCTTAAATTCTTCTGGACATAATTTTTGAAGAACTACTTACTGTGTGGGCCATAACAAAGTGATATGCACCTTCGAGGTTTGTGTGCACTCATCAGATTGATATTTATCTTCCCCACCAGTCCCTTACAGAGTTCTGTCATTTTTTATGCAAGGAGAATTGGCTACGTGTCCCGTATGAAAAACATCTAAAACATTGTTTCAACCTGGATGACAAATGTTTCTACCTTCATTCACGAACAATAGTTAAGTTTAATGTATTCAGGTAAACAATCTGAATCCAAAAGGTAAATTTTAAACAAAGTGAGTAGTCTATAAGAAGAGTTGTTAAACCTCTCCTATTTAAAATCCTTATGTACTTGTACCCAATTGGATATTCGCTAACCAGTTTCATTTGAGTAATTATCATTTTCGCTTATGTCTGGTTTAATGAAAGAACGACTCCAACAGAATAAATTTTTATGGGTTTGGTACAAGATACATTTATAATTTGTGTTAAGAAATTGTTGAAATCGATATTAAGATTATTATGCCTGCAGTGGTAATTTTTACATTGTGACAGACCACAGGTTGATTGCCTGCCACAGTACTATGAAATCTATGTCATTGTGGTGGTGTGTTTTTATTATTTTACCAATCTGAAAATGGATTTAATTTTTGTTTTACTTTTTATGTTTGAACTATGTATTTCGTTAATGGACCCTTTGTTACTTTCTTTGGTAAATATACTTTTAATAAAACTTTTTTAATCTCAGTTTGTCTAGTTCATTTTTTGAGTTAGTAGTTCTCGTACAATTTTCCCATTTATTCGTTATTTAAACTCATTTGTAATTGGTAGTCATTATCAGTGTTAATAGTAACTATAAGTTAATGAATCTGACGTATCCCATGTTAGATTTTTAATAACGAATCCAAACCGCTATTTCTAGTTCAGGAGGGGTTTCATTGTCCCTATCTGAAGTCGGGGTGGCCTAGACCTGCATCCATCGTTGTTCAGGTCCAGCCAAGGTCTTGAAACTTATTACACTACTCTGGCCGTTGTGTGTTGATGATGTAATATATAGAAAAATTGCAACAATAAAACTATTTAACTTTTAATGGATAAAAATAATATTAATTAAAACAAAAGAAACCTCCAATTAAGGTAAGGTTTACATTTGATTAAACTAAAATAACCAGTTAAAAAAAAAGCTCGAGAAGAAAGAATCAGTAAGAATAGAAACAATCAGGAAAAATCGGCAACCACACGACGTCCTAATCACTCGAGGGTTAGTGTCCGTAAAACATTCGAAAATAGAACACTTTTTTTGGGACAGATCAAGTTTGAAATGGTTTTTTTTTTTCAGCCAAAGGCTCGGGCTCGAGTATTTCTCAATGAGAACTGGAGACATACAGTAAAAATAAAAATTGAAAGCCACAAGGACGTATCACACCAAAAACCTTTATACTTTTTTTCTCGGAGAAATAGTTTTTTAGGAATTGGCTTTACGAAGAACCCTTCTTCTTACGAGAAGCGTTGAATTAATAAATCACCAAATACTTCTCTATACAAACTTTTTAACTTAAACAATCGTCTATTCAAAAACCATTAAAACTTCTCTTTTCCTTACTTTCATCCTATCGTCCCTAGATCAAGTTTAGTACTGTTTTATAAAAACTTGTTTCAAACAGAATCATATCTACAGCGCTTTGATTTAACATTTATATTTCCTCCTAACATTATAAAACTTGAACCCAAACATTTTGATTTCAGGCAGAGCATATTGCACTAATTCAATTGTGACTCAAAGAGTTGGTAGGACTTTTTTTAACTTAGTGGTACTATAATACTAAAAAATGGTAGCATCGGGAGGTATATTTCGATGTGCTAATTCTGTATATCAACAAAGTATTGGAAAACACAAAGGAATTTCATATGTAGATTAAATTTAAATTCCTTGCATCAACTAATTAAATGATCTCCAATTTCTAAACTCTTGTTTTGTGACAGATTTTCGGAGTGAGGTAATGCATAAGCTTACAGTAAACATAAACCAACCAAAATTTGGTATTCCCTCATAAGTGCCAATTTGTATGCCTTTATCTCCATTTATCTGTTTCTCTTATACATCTTGATTTTTTTTGCCCATAGATGCTCAGACACCATCACGCCACCGCCACTTATGGCAAAAAAACAAAGAAAAAAAAAAAAAAAAAACACAAATTTATCCTTAATTAAAAGGCTCTCCAAATGTCCCTTAGTGAAATAGGACAGGACCCCACATTTATTGGAAAAATGGGTTTAAAATGTGAAAGTAAAAGTTTATTTTGACTGTTTTTTTTGGTTGTTTTGAGAGGCGCCTATCTCTTCCCCTTTTAAGCCTTATTCTGTCCGACCTCATGGGCTCACTGGCCTGGTGCGCAGGATCTTTATCAAACAGAATAAAGGGGAAAGTCGATACAGTACGAGGTTGGATTGTACTGATAAAAAAATGCAACGGTCCACAAACAGTATTGTTGAACCACTGCGCTATCTCTAACTCAGACCCCAAAGTCCAACGACTCTTAGACCCGCATCGGCAATCGGCCACTACCAAAAAGAGCAAGGGTTCAAAATCGTAGAGGTTATATATTTGTAATACAGTCGGCTTAAACCCACACAAAACAAAAAAATCCTTCTATGTCAATAATCATTCGTATAATTATATGGCTATAATTCGATCATCCAGACTCACATGGAATTTCATGATATAAAGTGTCAAAATCACTACCAGTTTAACGCTCCGACCTCAAATTACTATGGGCCAAAACAAAATACAATTTATTTATTTGCGATATTCTTTTCAATATTTCAAAAACGTTCCTCTATTTTTGTTTCATTATAATGTTATAAAATTATATTTTCAAATGTTCGGCTTTGATAAATTGTAAAACTGGCACCACATATTAGATAAGGGTTTGTTGGCATAATTTTTGTTGTCTCGTGTTGTTATTCATAGGTTTATATTGAATTTGTATCTTAGAAAATAAAAAGGAAACACTGGCTCTGGCAACGTAACAAGATCTTTGTCTGTCCATATCCTGTTTTTTTCATGCTGAGCTGCCTGATTTTTAAAAAAAAATGCTAATTTGATTTGTCTATTATAATAATAAATTTGAAAAATGAGGGTTGACTATGTTAAAAACAGAGATAAGAGGAGTTGCATGTAAATATGTAGTAATGTAGATTGAAGACTAAAAGAAATAAATATAAATCAAGGCCTTTATTCTTCGAGCGTGAATTTCAGTTTACAATCTGTTTTACAAATCGACTCACTCAAGGATATTAGATATTACGATTTGGGGGTTCTTCACAGAGAGGTCATGAGGAAACCTTTTACTCCTACTTATTTTTACGTCCCGGTGGATTGGCATGTTGGTTAGCAGGCTTTGTTCGCCGTTTGCCGGTGAGGGGGGAGACGGAAGTAAGGGGACACATGACTTGAATTATGGCCAAGCTACAAAGGTAGAAAAAACTTTTAGTTGGGTAACACAATAACGAAAATTGAATAATTGAATCCTTCAAGTACACCTTTCCAGATTCGATCCTCGGTTTTAGGAGAACAGGATCAAACGTCATCGGTGAATGGGACTTGAAAGAAAAGTCGTGATCTTAGGTCCAACACATTTTTCACAAAATTCCTTTTTACAATAAATTTAAATTAACATAAATCCTGTCATTTCCACTTGTAAAAAGTAACAAGGATGATAACCGGATAGACAGGGTTTAATCAAGTATATAGCAGGCAGTGGGACAAAATTGGTGATGGATAGGCTTTGTTGAATTTAAAAATTGTGGTTTGAGAAATTGTCTTTTGGACTGGAGCTGTACAGTGAGAATCGGCTACGGTTTTTCATGCACCGCCCTTTGTACCATATGATACCAGATGTCTTCTTCATTGACCCAGCGTTGCTGATTGATATAGCGTCACAATAAAATAAATAACTAACTAAATTCTAACTATTTACACTATGTTTACAAAAGGCAGAGGTGCAGGCAAGGCTTAGGCCTATGTTTGTCTCGCCGTTCTCGAAAAAATCTTGCTGATTGAAGTAGAGCAGGGTGTGGCCAGGGACCCACTTCCTCAAGCCTGCATTCAAAGTCCCTGCTGCTCAAGAGCTTTAATAATGTTGAGGGAGGCAGTTGTAACATTCTTACTGCTAGATGCGGGGAGGAAACATATCTCTTAGTCTTGCCTAGCCTACAGGAGACTGATATTTAGTTTTATTTGTGAGCTGTATCCATCATGCCTGTAGGCAATCCTGAGCTTCACCCCGTAGTTCCGAAGGCTGGCAAGGTTTATCCTTGAGCATGTAACAAGCTGGCGACAAACATACTGTGCTAAAAACCGTTTTTAAGATCTTAAGTCGGTTGAAACAAGGGCTGTGCATGTGATCTAAGAAAGCCTGCAGATGAGATGATATCGACACAGCAGCTGTTTTTGCAGCAATAAAAGTTTCGGCACATCCAGAAAGAATAGACTCCCCGAGCAGCAGGGGGATCCGTAGAGAAATGTGCTATGAAAACAGTGCCCAATGATAATATAGTGGGACCAAGATGATTTGTTTTTTCCGTAATAGCGGCTTCAGTCTGCGCAACAAGGCAGGTCACTCGAGACACTCTTCTTACTTAGTTCAGCCACATTGCCCGTTCCTACGTAAGGTTGTGGAATCATGGAGTACATAAGCCCAAAAGTTTAAACACTCCCCACTGTATGGTTAGCTAGAGATTAAAGGTCTGCATGTTAACTCCTGCGTTTTTGGAAAGGTTTTAGAAGAGGTTTGGGTTGTGCTGAAAAACCATTCCTTAGCTCTGTCATAGACTTGGAGCGCTTGAGCTCGTTGCAATCTTCAGGTGTGGGTCCGTTTTTTTTCTTTAAAAAGAATGTAGAATAACCCCTGGCGAACACAGAAGTACAATCACCCACCAACTCTAGGTTCATTAAAATTTGAGTACCAAAGAAGAGCAACGGGTCCGAGAGAAACCGAGCCCAGAGGCCCAACACCGTGCATAAACAGGCAGCGGTGGGCATCGATTGAAGCAATCCTGTTAACAGGAAATATATTTGGTTCTCTTCCCTCCCAGATAAGAATGGAAAAATTTTGAAGAGGGCTGTCCCTTGAAACTCCGTACAACTCCAAGTTCTATTTAAGAGAGGTATACTGTGGGGAAAACACAATCTAAAGGAGCTTGCTGAGGGCTGCAAGAATTCACGACTGTTGACTGCTTTGGCTTCAAAAAAGTGATTCCACAACACTTCTGCCGACAAGTTGAACGCATAGCAGTTTGTAGTGGAGTGCTGGCCTCTAAAACCATGCTGTTGATGCCGAAAAAAGATGGTTTCCTATCCAAGTGATCGACTAGCTTGCTTCTTCATTACTGTTTCAATAATTTTTTTGCTGATTAATAGGAGTCAATGAAATGGGTCTGTAGCTCTCGATGATCTCTAGGATTCAACCCTTCTTGTTAAGACCGGTATTGTAACGTGAGGCACTTTAAGTCTTGCCTTAGGGGAACACACATGCATTCTCCATAGCCGTAATTCAGAACCTTGGCTAAAGGGGCAGTAATTGACATCTGAAACATACTTATTTAGGTGCACAGGGGATTGACAACCCATAAATATCCTGACTTGATGAATTTTTTAAATGACATATTAAACCTCTCTCTAAACCTCTGCAGGACAGACCGGAATTCACCAAGTTGAAGAGATGGAAACGGGCCTAGGCCTATTACCTCATGATGGCCAGATGCATTCCAAGGCCAGCGGGATCCTCCAATTTCTGGTTATTCACATGAAGATATTTTATATTGATTTATGTTTTTTACTTCATTTAACATTGTAGTTATTAAATTGATCAGGGCTGGCATTACACTTGAGTACTGGCCCTTTAGTCTTACAGGTTCTATTTACCTAGATCCCATGCCGCTTTGCCAACGGATTTGGGGGGCCTTGACTCAATTTTAGACATGTTGAAATTCTTTTTAGCTAAATCAACCTGTTCTCCTGTAGATCCTTTTGGCCCTTCAAAATATCATGCTATACAATAAATCCCTGTTTTTGACCAGCTTGCAACCTTATACCTGTCTAATGCAACGCCACAATCAACAAATTTCCCCCTTAATATTTTGAATATTCAGAGGGCGTGTTTGTTTAACCAGTCTTTTTGAGGGACTTAGATGGATCGGCCCATCTCGTCGACTTGTTGAGATTAGCACAATACTTTGGTTTAATGGACTTAGCCGGGAAATATTCCTGTCAAAGATACCATAAAAAACATCAAAGAATAATTGGAAAGCGGTCATTGGATTTGACATTGTCAAGAATAGCAGAACCAGTCTGTAATTAATTATGAGGGCTAGCTCAATCTCTAAAAATTTAGGAAATTGCTCATCATTCGTATCATTTAAAGGCCTAAAGGCTATGATTGTAGGTGCTATTTGCCAACTAGGCCTGCTTTCAAGTGCCACTTCACCAATTCAATGTTTTACATCTAGGACCACCTGGGCCTAGTGGTCGGCAATTACAGGGTCTAGAATTGATGTTGAATGCTCCCAGGAATTTAGATTAGTGGCGATAGCATCTAGAGCTGCAGTATTGACCACGAGTTGGTGACTGTGATGTATGTAAATAGGCCGTAGCTTCTTAGTAAGCATAGAAAACGATTTGGCAGTTCATTTACTTCATTAATATGGTGTATATTGAAATCGCCCTCTGAGAAAGACTACCTTTATTATGTTGTCTGGTTAGTTCAGCGCAGCCATGCATCTGTCAAGGTTGTCAAAGAACTTTTTGGGCTATCACCGAGCCAGGCGTCAGGGATGCGATAAACAGAGACCACAGTAGTCAGTGACCCCCGGTTGACTACAATCTCGATCCCAGAGAGCCTCAATATGCATTTCATCACACCAGAAACAGAACGCACCTAAGTCTAGTGTATTACAACTTAAACTGCTATTAGCATATATATTGAGGAACCCCCGTTTCTTATGAAATTGATCTGCCTAAAAAAAGGCTGCCTTATATAGCTCTAGAGTATTGATAGTGGAGTACAGAATTCACTCTCATTGGCTAGTCAAGCCAGTGCTCACTGATACAGAAAAATATCTGGTTTAACTTCGTTAGTAAATAGTGATGAAACAAGAATTGTATTTAGTCCTTGAGGCACTTGACATTAGCAAAGAGCTATTTTTAAACTCAGAATTAGGCCACCAGTAGAACTAGTAGATGTTGACATACCTTGAAGATTTGAAGTTCTACGCGTAGTGTCACTCACACTCACTTAGGCCCAGTCCTAGATTATCAGGCTGATGCACGTTCTCACCTTCAGTGTTGGATACAGCATTGGTTACCGAGTACAGCTTCGCTCTTCATTCTTCTGAATAAAAAAAACACTTCACTATGGCTCCCTTTAGGCCAGATGGTACTTTCCAAATAGATTGTCTTTCATGTTGTATTCTTCCTCCAATTGTTGAAGCTGGGCATTTGTCCCCTTGCTGTCTAATTTCTCCCACTGTAGGATTTGACCCTACTAAAGGTTTTGTCAATAAAACTCCTTGACCGCATCCGTAGTTTGTGATCATTCCGTAGGCGACCCAAGTACAACCCAGGCCTTTCTCTTGTCACCTGCTGTTAAGTTCCGAGTTTTCATTATCACCAATTACGATGTTTTTTTGTTCTGCGTGTTAGATGAAATTCGAGGTGGCTTAGGCCTAGGCTTAACATCAATAAGGGATTGGAAGTTTTTTTATTATCCTGCCAGAATCGATTTGTGATTGGAATTGTCATTGTTCCTCGGACCTGATTGGTTTATTTGTACGAGGCAATTTATTTCTCCGCTTATTGATTGACTTTTCCAGTCCATCATTTTCTGAGCCTATTAGTGTCTGATTTTATGGAATCTTCTTCCCTGATAACATCTTCAAGAGAGCTTTCACCAGGCCTGTAGCTAGAAGTTGATTCATCTTCTCCCAGGCAACTCCATAGAGCCATGAGCTTTTCACATGCTGCATACCCTGTGGTCCAGGCCTAGGCCCATTGAGACCAAGATTCAGTAACCAACTATGAGCCTAGATATAATTTTTCATTGCTTGGACCCAGGAGTTAGGCCCATTAATCCAGCAGTAAGGGCTGCTTTGTAGCTTTTTCGTTCCAAGTTCAGATTAGGTGATTCAGTGAGAATAACATCACTTATGATATCTGAATGTGTGTTCAACACAGATTTCATTTTCGTCTGCTCACTTACTGACTGATGCTACATTTCAAGTTCTCTGACATAGCCTTAAGGTTCGTTGATAGGTTAGTAACTTCTTCCATCAAAATTTTTTTTTAATAAGGGGAAAACACTCCACACTCACAACAATATTTCATCCTCACTTGAGATATCTAAAATTAGTTTTTTCAGAGGAAAATTACTCGCCGGCAAGGTCTTCACAGTTCCCAACCACAATTCTACATGCAATCACAGATACCACAACGATATGTCTATAATATCCATTACATTTGTTGTAATCGGTCGGTGTCAGAAATATTCACACACGTTATATGGAAAAGGTTTACCACACTTTCCTTGCACACCGCAAAGCTTTACTTCTTGAAATTAACTTTTAGAATGCACGAGGCCACAGTCAGGTTAAACTTTCACCTGCCGCCATCTTGCGCAAGATAAATCTGCAGGTAGTATTTTTTAAATGGGCAAGCACTGGTTTTACTAGATTAGGGAGTATGACTATTTAACTATAACGATTCCACTCTTATCCAGATGATATTCCTCATACCCATTATATGCCACTTGTAAACTATAGCTAACCAAAAATCCTTCAAACTCCTCGGGAGAGAGGGGAAGATGCGGCAGGTGCCACTATAGATTTGAATTTGGCTCGTTAGCTATCAGTCGCCCTGCGAACACGACCCCCAGTCAGCTGGGTCTGATCAATTGGTTTTTCACAATGGTAAGCCTCCTACTATCTGGAATACTTCAGGACACGTTCTGGTAGTCATATTCTTGCCAACGATAGGCAACGCCGTGGGAGCGTTAAAGTTGTGTCGGTGAGAGATTCGTTATGCAACTATTGTGAGGAGTAGGTCGGGTAGCAGTGAATGTGGAAATCGTCTAGGTCCTAGGTTTTATAGTTATTAGGGAACGTTCGGAAAATTTATATAAAAATAATAGTTTTATAATATTCTCATCAATGCTGGTTAGATTTGAATAAAGGAAATCTGGTTGGCAGATAAATTAGACCTCTGGAAAAAGGTGCTCACTTCCGGTAACGACACGAGATCGCATAACTAAGGATTTTGTGCATTGAAATCAAATCTTGCTTTCAAATCGGTTTTTAAAATGTACTTTCCTCTCTCTGTTTAAACTTTGTGGTTTTCTCCCTGTCAAAAATCTATTGTCTTTTAGATATTGTTGTTTCTGTGGGAATAGGTACTATATAGAGAGCTAAATATTTCTTTGTGAATATGAATAAAACGTAAAATGTTGGTGGATGAAGCAGATCCCATGAATCGGAATATAGTTATTAATTTGACAATGATTGACATGGCCCCTACAAGAGTGGATCTCTGGTTCAGGCATGTGGAAAATACTCATACTTGAAAAATTATACTTCTTAACAAGCGACTGTGAAAATAGGAGGAACTCTGTCATTGATAATTTCTTCGGGATAAGGGCCTGTTAATCGGTTCCCATAAATCAATATATGGGGGCCATGCTTAAGGTTCCCTTAGCACTGAGGTCTCTGTAATTAATCCTTTGTTTGCCAACAACACCTTGAATATACTAGGGCCAATTTACTTGGAATGGGTCAAAAGAATGTTTTAAATCCACTGTTATAACACAGGTAATTTAAATATTTTAAAGAACCCAATTTGCAGAAAAGTACCTGTTTATATCACTCCAATCTGACCTCAACATTAGGATTACATCGCAAGATGAAGGTGCTGTGTGAGTGATGGTTTTTCCTTGCACTGCTAAATGGGCTAGTTCACAGAACCTTCTCAGTTAGTTGGCTCTATCATACTAGAGATTATGTCACTACAACTGATATTTAGCTATATGTGTTAGTCTTATTATTGGCTTATTCTATATGTCCATGATATTTTTTTCTAAATTGCATCTTTGTGCTATTATTGATGGTTGAGCGTAAGTGGAGCATGTTGGAGATGAAAACAATTCATTTGTCTATCTGTCAGCACAATATTTAAAAAAACAAACTGGTCCTTAGACAACTTAAAAATGTTGCATGAATCTTCGTTTCTAACGCAAGGCAACATTGAGTTCAATGATAGTGTATGCCACTCCATGGGATTTAGCTGCGGGTTACTGAACATTTTTATTGTTCTCATGGGTACCAATGATGGCAATGAGAAATTACAGAATAATTAAATTTTTAAACAAACTCAGTACAATCATAACATGTGACTAAGTGGACACATTTATCTATAAGGGCGTGAAATGTTCATAACAACCTCAGTGAAGTATGTTACACAATAGCATGTGATACTATGTACTAAAATGCTAATTGTTGTCTGCTGAATATTTATTAGTTTTCTCTGCATATTACATAAAAGAATTTTTATTGTATTCATATTGAACGCTTTTCATTTCCTATATCAGTAGACACAAATTTTGTAATGCATAATTTATACCCATTAATCTTTGTTGATGTATATTCTTATTATTATTTATTACATTGTATCTAATGCATTGTTATTCATTTTTTTAGTAGTAATTAATTTATATTGATGGTTCCTAAAATAAAAATGATACATGATCATATCAACATACTTTTTTAGGATTTTCTTGCATTTGAAATATAAAAACAAAAATAAAGGCTTCTCCGTTTACCCATAAATCAAGCATATAACAGAGGTTTTGTTTACATTTTTCATAACTATATTTTGAGTATATAGTCTGGAAATGTTAAAGCTCAGTTTCTTATTCATATTTAGATAGTTGGCCAATAGGCAGTAGAACATGGGCCTATTGCCCATGGCAAAATACCATGCCAAGCCATGCTTTTTTTTTTCTGGGCTATTGCTATAGCTTATCCTTCAAGTGTTACCTATTATCATCATATAGCACTTTGGTTACTTGGGCTTACCAGGATACTACCCAAAACATGTTACCATAAAACTTTGTAGTTTTCATCAGCATATTTTCTGATATAAAAATTACTTGAAGGAGAAGCACTTCTTTAGTGGAAAAACTATTGTAGTAGAAAAAAAGTTTTACACAATTTTCTAATAATTTTAAATTTATTACATAAGGCCTCTCCAACATCAAAAGTGAAATGATCAAGTGTGAATCTAAACAATTGCAAATAAAACCATAATTTTTACAAGTTTAAAAACCATAAATACCAGCTGAAAATGGAATATTTGTATAAAAATAAGTGTAGCATGCTTTCAATTGAATTTTATCCAAAATTCTATTTTTATAGCCACTGAACAAGATCTTTGAGTTGATGCGGTTCGTAAGTGTGCCCATCTAATTTTGCTGATGTGATGAATAGAACACAATATTGGTTTAATATTGGGAGATGGTGTTTGATAATGGAGGATAATTTTCTTTATTTTATTAAATGTTTATTTTGTCAATATTGCTAGTTACTACTGGATGTGAGGTACTGAATATGTTCTTGGTTTACTATGACAGGCAGAAATAGATTTCAAAAATGGTTTTTTTATCATATACCAAACAAATAAACAGCTGTTTTTTTATGCCCAAGTTGGTCTGTAAAAAGATTTTTTTATCGTTAACCTATAACAAAAATCTAATATATTTAGTTGGCACACATTTCAGTTTTTTTTTAATGCACTTTATCTCAAACTTCATTTATTATTTCAGTATAAGTAAATGCATAAAGACACCTGTTTTTGTAATGTAAACTTGAAAGTGTTACTGTGTTTGAGTTTTTATGATATAACCACTTCACCTTCGTTCGTAAAAACACAATTTCCAAAAAAAATCACTTTTGTTCTTAGTGATGAGAACTACATCACTTATAGAAACTAATTATAAAACAGGAGTAAGAGTGGATAAAGACTGTAATATAATAATATATCACATTTTTAATGAGAATGAATCAAATATACAAAATGCTTAATAACTATGAATATTTATATACAAAATAACAGGACTAGAGTGGACTGTTGATCTAGGGGTTGAAAAAAAAAACTGGTGATTTAAACATGGTGATATGAAAACCCCCAAGAACCTTCATACAAAATATATATGTATTGTTAATACATTACTGTGGTCATGCCAGGAACATTTGGTTTGCTTAATACCTGTTAAGTTGTGTGTGCTGTTCTAGTGTTATATGGAGATATATCATATTTTACATGATTCAAATAAATAAATAAATAAAAACCAGGTAAACTTAACTAACACCACAGTTTGTGAGTAAACAAGGATTGAAAAGTAATGCCCTTTTACAGGAATACAAAAATTGACTGCGGACATTAGATTAATTCAGTGAAATTGTAAGTAATAAGTATTTTAGGTCCAAATCAAACCTGCTATATAATTGTACATAAAAAATTTTGAAACATCAGAAAGTAATCTAATGTAAAGTAAAGTACAATATTTTGAATACATCTTAATGAAGATTTTTTGTATATTTTTTGTTAAATGAATGTTTTTGTTAAGGAGATAAATAAAAATTTTGTACAATATTCATGCAATACGATAACATAATTTAATGCCCATACAGTCTATTTACAATCCATTATCATAATTGATATTTTGTGCTTTTTAAAGTTTCATTTGAGTATAACAATTTGCTTACATTTGCATGAACTATGGATTACAAATAATATTTTAAGTTTTCCTGTTGTACAGTTTTATTTTACTATTGGCCTATAAATATAAAGAGGTAATTGTTAAAAAACCCAAACTCTGACCTACTTTCCTTCACTTACAAATCAGCACAACACTATTATATTAATATAAGTAAATTTAAAAACTCCAAGATCAATTAATTAACTTTCGATTAGTTAGTTAAGGCAATAACAGTTGATATAAAAATAAAACTACTTAATGTCTATAAAATTATATTAAAATATTACATTATTAAATTATCTATTGTACAATACGTTACATCAAATGTGATTACAAACAAACACTCCAGTAAGATAAATATTGTGTACGAGAAATCCCATGAGCACTTTTTTAAACTGTAAAACAGTATTGAAGTGTTATATACCTGTAAAAAGAACTGCAGGTCCATCTACAAAATATCACATGTTAATATACAGATTATGGATAAATGACATAGTTTAATAGAATTATTTGGGAAAATACTATCCTAAAATCTGGTACTATGAAAATTAAGTATTTTAATGACAAAAGATTGCTAACAATAACCAGGCAACAATAACAAACATATAATAATTTCCAATATCTTGTAACAAACATACCGTATTAACTTTTTGGGACTCATACAACAAAAGGTGTAGATACAATTAAATTAAAGGTTTTTTCATTTTTCTATAACTTTATTTTTAAAAAAAAAAAAAAAAAAAAAATATTGGGAACAGGTTTGACAATTTGTTTTTTAATTTTTAAGGGCTTTAATTTGTTCTCAAAGAAGACTTTGTCAGATCCAATTAGAGATATTATATTTAACACCTTTGTTGTTGTGAATATTTTCAAAATTTTTAATGTGGTAATCCACAACAAAATATTTTTAAACATCCCACAAGACTTGGGGACGAATGAATTTAATTGGAAATTTCTAAAAAAATTGTTTTAATCTATTTTAGGTGAGAATGCATAAAAATTGCACACATTCAAATAAAAATCAAAAACTTGGAAAATCTTATTATAAAATTACATCAATTATAAATTAAAAATAATTTCAATAGATTCTATAAAACATAAATCTAATAATTCAATAAATTTTCAAGGTTATATGGAACTGGACAAATCTTTATATGGCAAGACCCACAGGAAACAAGCTACGATCATAGCATATATGATAATGTAATATTGGGCACTTTCTTCCATAGTTTACTAACTTAAGTAATAGGCATGTTTTCACTAACTATACAATAATAACATAACGGGTAATTTTATACAAAACTAAACAGTCTAGCCTGACAAAAGTTTTTTAAACATATGTGCAAATACACAATACGCTAGTTGTTGTCATTCTCTACTTCTGTTCCATAATTGTTTTGGAATAAATACATTATATACAATCGGTTATCCATTATACAAAATGTAAATTAATCTTTACAGTAATAAGCAAAAATCTGAAACTGGAAAAAAGAATATAGTTTAAAAACAGAGCCGGATACTGTACACTGAAAGCTGGGTAATGTTGATTTCAGTGTTGAAGCTATAAAACCACTTATATAAAAATAGATAGAAGACACTCTGTATATTTGTCTCTCACTCTCAAGGAATCCTGAAGGGTTACGACCCAACTCCTCCTTGTGTTCCACCTTGAGTTCTGCCAAGGCTGCTGTTGCCGTCTCACATACTGACATGATCTGTAACATGATAATGACAGTCTGTGGGTTAACATAAGATGGTTGAGTTAGTCCCTAGCTGCGTCCTACCACAATCAACATGTTATATGGGTGACTGATATTAAATAAACATACTCAATACTAGGTTTAATTTTGTTAAGTATTACAGTTTATGGGAGTAAATAATTTATTTCAAAGTTTTCAGGACTCTTAAAAGGTAATGAACAAAGAATTAACCACACCAACAAATAAGTCACATGAGAAAATTTTTCAAAATGTAGAAGGGAATTAATGTACCTCACAAATGTAAGCACTATCCTACATCTGGCCACAATTTTATTTTTTACTTTAGTAAACCCAGCTTTTTTCTGTTATACCTTTTATTTAGATGATTGCTAACCAAATAATTTTCATGAGGGTATTGAGGTAAGGGAAGAAATTGGTATTATCTACAATGGATGTATATCATTCAGAATATGTAGACCAAAATATGAAAAATTTTACTCACTGAAATTGTACTTGGGAAAATAATAAAGTTTATTGTAACTTTCAAAATAATTACCATTCATTGTCACTAGGTCAAATTTTCCTCTGAGTTACAAAGTGACTCCTCTCATAATTGTAACAAATAAAAACTGGGTAAGTAGTTAAAAAAATAAATCTTCATGTTGAGCAAGTTATAAAACAACAGGAAACATTCACAACTTAAAATGAAAAGTTAAAACTTGGGTTTAAAATTGTAAATAATTTCTTTGGAGGTTTGAGGGTATAATATGTTTCTGTTTCATGAGATTCTCTTTTGTACTGTTAAATTAAAACTTATCTCATAAATTCATGGGCCATGGTTAATAATAATAAATACCTCATATATAAATCAATTTACATAGAATATAACCAACAAATTATACTAATGGAACGCGCTATGGGCCCAGAAACAGGCCGGAATCAGGGGTTGCGTCCTGGATCTGCAGGCGCTCAAAATGAGTAAGAACTCACTCCGCCCACATGGCAGGCATTATAGTAATGATCTAACAGCACTTTAAAACGCTGTTCTAGACTTAATAATATTGATTCAGCAATTGATTTTTTTTTACAAATTTTAGTAGCTGCTTTTTATTGTGGATTTTTTATTTTTTATTATAGAAAACAGAATATTGTTACAATATCAAAATAACTGAGATGTTGACTTGGTATTTTTCTTATAAAGTCGGTAACAAAGACTACAGACATTACAATACGTACCAGGTGGAAAAACCCCGATTTCATTTACTGTATTTTCTTTCAAAATATATACAACATGGAATGTATAAGCATGACATATTTTAAATCTACTTGTTAGAAAATAAAATTGTTTTGTTCAATTTCTGCCTTATTCCTAAAGTTGGATTTTTTTTTCATGTCCAAAGTTTTCTTGTTTGCAATGTGGTGAGATATTATTTTTTTTAAATAGTTTAAGTCTCCGTTTTAATCAAAAATAACTCGTGGCTTCCAGTGAATTCGTCATTAGTTAAAATGTCCCTTGAAAACACTACCAGTAAAATGGTTACAAACTCTTAATGTCAATTCAGACCTTTTGTCTATTTCAACGTGCATTTGTACGCAGCGCAAATTATTCACAAAATAACAAATATTACCAACATAGACAACTAAAATAGAAAACATTAAAAAAACTAGTTGAGTTGCTCAGAGCAGACGTACTGAATATGAAGAGTAGCCAAGAATGCAAAATCCTGTGTTTTAAACGACGATACGTGTTTCAAACATAAACAGTCGTGATGCTCTATCATCCATTTTAAGTGCCTGTGAGGCCGTGGAATACGCCCGCAACACATAGCTGTATGCGACCGGAAACCACAACATGCGGCTTATGGGCAGTGTGCGTTTCAGTAGTATAGTTCGTTGTATATAACATAATATATTAATTTTATCTTTAACAAAAAGAAAATTCAAGAAATCATTGCTTACTTCCCCTTATTATAAAATAAATATAAAAATAAAATACTGATTTTAACTCACTGTACACGTACAAATTCTTTGGAGATTCATACATTCATCGATCTTAATTCCTCAATTCAAAATTTCCTGGTCAAATCTCAAAAGTAATCATGAAAAGGCAAAATTAGACCAACTTCTGTATGTATGAGTGGGACTCTGATTAAATTCCAAAAATAATTGGCGGATGGCGTTTTTTCAAGAAAAGAATTGATTCTCTGATTAAAAATTGTTTAGTGACAATTGATGGTTTAAAGGATAATAGGATTTCGAACATTTGCCATCATCATTCTATATTATCAACAGCAAAATAATATAATATAATATTCTACAGTAGGGACCACCAGAGAGTGCAGTTGAGAGAGGAGTCCATTTGGCACGTGACCTTGAAGCAGCAGCCGATGAGGACAACACTATCTTTACACATTTTGGCCACTCTACAAGTATATTGACATTAGCCAATATAAGATATAAACTCACAATAGCCTACAGCTAACACAAAAAAAAAAAAAAAAAAAAAAAAAAAAAAAAAAAAAAAAAAATCCTAAGAAATTTCTGCCTATGTAACGTTTCTTCTTTTGATCTTATTTATAAAAACAATAAGAAATAATCATACATAATAAGAACTACGAATAATTATCAGAATATTTAATCAAATACAGTTCAATAATATTATTATTATATTTAATAATGATTATATAAAATAGTGTAATAATATTCAAAGGCTCTAAGACATAATTGGTAAACAGCTTTTGTATTGTCATGTTATGTTTGTATAGGAATACAGTCAAACCTCAATATAACGAACCTCATTATAACAAATTCCTTGATATAACAAATTTTCTTAAAATCCCCTAGAAGTCTCCATAATAATCAATGCAAATTTCACCTCTACATAACAAATAAAGCATACTCACAACCTCGATTAAACGAATTTTTAGTAATCCTGGGAAAAATAAATCACCCTTGGTATAGTAAATTTTTTGTTGTTAGAATCTCTTGTAGTGAAATTCACATCTATATAACGAATGTTCCACGACTGCACCTTGTTATAATGAAACATAAACAAACGTCACAACGGCAACAAAGGACAAAAAACAAACAATCATGTCTCGACATGGAAAGCTTAGTCACAGCCACTCCAGTCTGAATTGCAAGACGAGTTTATTCAGTTGTCATGGAAAGTTTGGATTGTGTGGTGCTTCGGAATTAAGTTACAATAGTTTAGTGACGATGGACGCCACTAACAAAAAGAACGGCACGCTATAAGCGTAGAGTGTAAACGAAAAAATTATCAAATGCGTTGAAGACAATCCGACGAAAAAAATTGGACATCGCGAAAGAATTTGGTATTCCGCCCAGCACTTTAGCTACAATTTAAAGAAAAAGAAAGAGAAGTTCGATGACGGAGTGTACTGTGTTCTAAAATCAGAAAGATAAAGTTGTGTGAGCTGAAGGACGTAGAGGAGTGTGTGCTTAAATGGTTTGAAGCAGTGCCGAGACACAAAAATATTGCAATGAGTGGACCTATACTTAAATAAAAAGCGCAACAGAAAAAGCGGGACACGAGAACTTCCGAGCTAGCAATGGATGGCTGCAAAACTTTAAAAAATGAAATGAACTTATTTTTCAAAAAAGTGTGCGGTTGAAAGTGCTAAAGTCGATGATGGTGTTTGTACTGAGTGGAAATATAAACTTCCGGAGCTAACCGAGGGATATGAACCAGAAAACATCTATAACGCAGATGAAACCGGATTGCTTTTAAAATGTTTACCTGACAAAACATTGTCATGTAAGGGTGATAAATGCCATGGTGGAAAAATAGTAAACATTGTTTCACAGTTATGCTGGGAGCAAACTGCACAGGGACTCATAAATTAAAGCCTTTAGTAATTGGAAAAAGCGAAAAAAAAAACCACGTTGTTTTAAAAACGTGAATGAACTTTCCTACAGACTACATGGCGAATACAAAGGCTTGGATGAATTGTGACGCTTTCAGTGCATGGCTTCAAAGTGTTAACAAAGATATGAATAAGAAAAAGAAGAAAATTCTCATCCTCATTGATAACTGCACGGCTCATGGAGACATTCATAGGCTAAGTAAACATTAAGGACGAGTACCTTCCTCCTAACACAACCTCCAAACTGCAACCTGCTTGACCAGGGCATTATCCAAAGTTTTAAAGTAAGTTATAGAAAATAGGTCGTACAACAGTTTCCTTAGAGACATGGAAATCCGTTTTACCTACAAATATCAATGTCTTGGACGTCATGTGGATGATCACAAAAGAGTGGAGTCTAGTTACAGAGACTACAATTTGTAATTGTTTCAAGAAGAGTGGATTCACTGTCACAACTCAGGATGACAATTCAGTCCAGCCTCCTACACAAGAAATTGATACTGCGGAGGGTAGGGAAATAGTCAAAGAAACATTGGAGCTAGAGAAGGATGCAGAGTTCGAAGACTTTTGTTATTTTTGATGACGACTTGGCTATGTGTGGGGAGTTGACGGACGCCATTTTTCTTCTGTGATCTCTGTTCTGGACAAAAATGTGGCTGCCGAAGATGACAATGAACCAGATTGTGTAATGCCCGACCCGAATTTAAAAAGAGGCTCGTGAAGCCAATTGGTTGTTCTAAAGTGGTTTAAGTGATGGTATGGTAAAATCTATAACTGAATTGGATTGCTCATTGGATATTATCAACGTCACATCACGTAAGCAGGCTACTATTACTGACTTTTTCTCTAACAAAACAGGGCGAAAATAGCATCAATAATTGTACGAATGTGCACATGCTTGCAAATGTATGGAAAGTTGAACGAATGCGTTGCAAGACAAATACGATTGAATAGTATACTAATTAGCTGCCAGCCGCACTTCTGAAGATCAGATTAAACACAAGCATAAAGTTTAAAAGTCAGTTATAAATAAGAACTCATCTCAAATCCATAAATGTTTAACTTAAAAACCTATAACTTCTCGATACTAAGGAATTGTAAAAAATATTATTATCTATCTTATTTTAATACTAATTGTTTATAATTTCTATTAAATATAAAATTTATTATATGACAATCTATACTGAATTGTTTTTGAAAATCTATCACACTCAGAATCATAATCTCTTTATTAACATAAATATTGAGAACAGTTATGCGTCAGAGATTACACATATGATACATGGGAAGCTGGGAGCTGATTGTAAAGTCATGTCGTGCTTGCATTGTTGAGAGTTTCTTGTCATGAAGGGCAGTTCGATGTTTGACTGGCGGTATCAGAGACACATTCCGGGTATTGTGGCAATGTGGTCGTGTTACCTTGGGAAGTCCAAGCTTGTCTACGTGTGGATGAGTTCTTGGATATATATCCAGATTGGTTAGAGATCTTACAACCGATTTTTGTATTTTCAGCACTTGCTTCAGGTTTGTTGCCAAAGTGCTGCCCCATTCAATGATTCCGTACTTCAAGTGGGTTTCCATAAGTGCATGGTATGCGATTTTTCGCTGTTTCCCAACTGCTTACATCTTTTTATTCTTTTTATTACATAGATGGCAGTGTTTAGCTTCTTGCAGAGGCTGTCAATATGTGGATTCCAGGTCAGGTTAGCGTCTGAGTTTCACACATTTCCACTCAATGGATCCGTTTACAGCAATTAGTAAAAAATGGGTGTAAGTAGAGATTTTATTTTATTTGGGATCATTGTTATTTTTTGAACAACTACGTTCTAACAGATTTAAATTTTATTCCTTAAATTCGGTATGTTACATGTCTAGGAGCATAAAAATATGTTGAAAAAATACAGTTTTTAACTTCCAGCTTCATTGACACATGTAAAATTTGGCTATTAGAAAGATAAATATTTTTTAACACACACAAACAATATGCGCCAAAATTTACCTGACACATTCTTGTTTGAATTTTAAAGTGTATACCATATAAGCTTGCCACACTTCTAGGGTTAAGTAGATTTGTCATTGTCAAACTTAATTGTATTTTTAAGAACAATTTAATTTTATCAGCTGATTATAGCTGACAAGATAACGGGTTATAATAACTTGAAGTCCTAATTTAAATACAAAACTTGTCCTACTACTGTTTTTTCTCTACAGCAGCAATTCGTATATTCTCATACCTGGTGGATGTCAGACTCATGGACAGGAGTGACAGCTAAAAGTCTGTCTGGAGCAGGGATGTCGACTAGCAGACACGACTGTTTTGGGGGCAGGAGTGTAACGGCCTGCCACGCCTTGTAGTTTCAACCGAGTAATGTTTCACACGCTCCATATACTCGTGTTTGCTCCAAGTTATGAGTTCCCATCGCTGCAACATCTATTACATTCCTATAAACACAAAAACAATCAAGTGAACACTATTGCGCTTCTTTAATAATAATGATCAATTTTTAGTATTTTCAAATAAAGATGAACCCTCTAATTGGCAAACTGCTGTATATACCGCAGTTAGGCCGTTCACGTACTGGCACTGCCGTATATATGACAGTAAACAGACGTTTCGAAAATTGCTTATTATTTTGCGTATTTTCAATGTTTCGGATTAAAACTGAATATCAATTGATGGCAGAATAATCTAACTTTCGATTGAGGTATATTAATACTCAATAAATCAAATTCTATCCCTCTTTGTATGGCTAGAAGAAACGTGCAAGCAACTGTTTTGACTGTGACCAGTTGACCAGGCCGACTGTCTTATTAGTTACGTCTGCTGTCGTCGTGTGTTGGTGTCTGTCTAATTCATTTATTTTTAGTTTATATTTTTGTTTTGGTAATTAGTAATATGGCTGATAAAGTCATACTTAATTTTAGGAATAATCTATTTTATTTGAAGAGAACTATAAGCTGAATTGGAACCAGCATCTTTATCAGGCTATCAGGCCTTATCAAGATAAAACCTGTTTGTGAATAAAATAAAACTATAATAACAATAATATGCCAATTTTATTATTCCTTTAGTTTTTTCTGAAAACAGTGATGCATAATAAATCATAAATAGGTTGAATTTCAGTGTTGTAAAGAAATTGTACAAAATGCTGAAAATACAATGTTAGTGGATTTTGCGCTAAAAAGTGCTAAAAAAGTTAATACTTTTTAAGTAAAGCCACTAAAACTACATATATTTTGCGTAAAGGATAAAATAATGCTTCATTTGTATATTTTGGATTTTTAATAAATCTTTTATACATATATGATAAGATAGTGCAAAGTTATAAAGGTATTTAAAAAAATTCATATCTAGTGCATTCAAGCACAGAAATCTTTTTGAAAATAAAAAAATATTAATGATTATTTATAATTTTATTATTGTTATTTTGGAATATTTTGAAAGCAATTAAATATCATAAGTTGTATAACTGAAGAATTTGGAGAGAGTATATAACAGTTTAATGTAATTCTTAACAAACGGCTAAAAAATATAGCCAGTACAGGAGCAGACACCGCCAGCTCAAGGGTTAAAAGCAAGATATATCTTGATCTCTGCTTAGTGTGGGGGCTTTTGTGTTTTACCTCATACTATAGACTTGTCTACGCCTCACTTTCATAATTAAGTCTCATCCATTGTAATGTTTCATTGTATTCTTTTTCTTCTAAGGGATAACCTATTGCCAAACACCTGAGTCTAATAGCCTATATTACACAACCCGGAACTAGGAAATAAATCCTGGCAGTTTACAGTTTCAGTAGTTCTGCAAACAACCAAAAACAATTGATCAGGTCTTCATAAGGAAACCTGCATTCCAGTTCAAAGTGCCAATGGAGGTAAAACGTCAGGGAAATGAATCATAAAAATTTCATTAATGTTTAGTATTTTTATGTCTTTTAAAAAAATTATCTAATGCATTTACGACTGCGACATTAAAGGTGTAGCTAGCTAGAAGCCTTTTTGGGGGGAGTCGTAATTATCAGCCAACCTTGTGTCCTTATCCTGATTTGTTATAACAGATATTTTCTAAACTTTTATTGCTCAGGTTTCGATCCAGTCTGTAATCAGTACACCATGTATGAAATCCCCAGAGGTCCTCCAAAGGTGGCCATGTTTGTAGGCAAATCCTTATGAGACAATTTGAAATAATTAAACACCATTGTTACAACAAAACTTGTAAAAACAGCTGATTGCTCTAAAACAGCTGATTACTAAAACAGCAGACCTCTAAATTGGCAGCTGATTAAAAACCCAATATTTCTGATCCGGTGTTACAAGAATTTTACAAATATACAGTAAAAGGTGTGTTTTTATTTGTTATGTTTGTTCAAAAAAAATTTTGATTTGAATTCAGAATTTTTTGAATGCACTGCCCACTCATAATAACTGTCCAGTCTAGACTCAGCAGCCTTTTTGCAAAAAGACTTGTAATAGGTTTACAAAAAAATTCTCAGTTTTGTTAATAATATGAATATCGGTTGCAAAAAAGATATTGTTGTTTTTATAAGAAAATAGCGCACATTTTTTTTCATTTCAAAGTTTTATTTTAAATAAAAGCCCTACAAGTTATGATTATTTAAAGAATTTATCTGTCCACCATTTTCTAACAAAATGAGCAAAATTAAGTTTATTTTGTTCCATTTTAGAAAAAGATACCTAAAGTAAGTGTACCAAATTTCAACTCGTTATCTCTTGTAGTTTCTTATTTATGATGGTTTACAAGAAAAACACAAACAGACAGACAGTAAACGGTACGTTTCCGGACCCATGTGCAATGGAGATTTTTTCCTTGTTTTGATGACCTGTATCAAGTCCTGAAATATTGCACACCTCTTATGAATCACCCTGTATATATATATACATTATATATATATATATAATATATATATATATATATATATATATATATATATATATATATTATGACTCATATATGCACAAAGGCATACTGGTATACCAACTAAGTGACTAACAAATACAAACCCACATTTGCTAGCATAAAAAGTGGAAAAATATGACTCTTGTTGAATTGAAAGAAACAGTCATAAACCCATGGAGCTTATTCTGCTACCATCAATTGAGTCATACTCGTACTTTAAAACAGAGCCATAAGGATATGTTCCATTTCCAGTAACATTGAACAAACAGAATTTTTGAAAATGGACAAGTCAACATCAAAACTTTAAATAATGCTATTTAAAAGAGATTTTTATTGATCCTCTTTTACAACATATAAAAATATAGCAATCTGTTTTATACCCCAAGTCACTATTGATACAAGTGGCGTAATTTTCAAAGGAAAATTATCAACAAAATTTGGGTTTATAGTATTTGCGATATGTTTTTGGCTATTTGAAAGTCAAGATAATAAATGCCAATATGATTTAACACGTACAATAAACAGCCTCTGAGTCACAGATTTATCACAACATCCATGGTGAAATCTCTTGCTACTGACAAGATTGATTGTTAACCAAAAGCCGGAAAACGAGGATGACCAGCACAGATAAATTGATCCAGATTTAGTCAAAAATAAAATAATATGTATAATACTATAATAATATAGTTATGGTACAAAATACTTTGATATACAATGATGTATTATGACATTTTTATAGGGACCTCCAAATGCATGTTTTGGATGACAAGCTACAGTACTTAATAAGGAAACAATATACTTCTACAAAAATGTGCACTTTGAGACCTGTACTACACTCTGACACATGTTCCACATTCAGTTTTGTCAGTAAAGAGTAATTTTAGTTTGAAATGTCTTACTTTGGGGATGGAGGGCTTACTTTTTAAAACATAGTTAAACACAAAATTAGCTCTGAACTTTATTAAAAAATTTTTTTGTCATCTCGGAGATAAAGCGAAATTATACAAATTATTAACAGCTCATTAGGTGTTCATTAGTCAGATACCAGGAGTTATAGTAGCAGTGTGCAGTGAATGTATATTTTATTTTTACAAGGTAGGAGTATGCCACACCATGTGGCCACAACAGGCTTCGCTGATGTTGCAAACTTTCTAATATACAGATCCTTTCATCCCCAAATAGCAAGTTTCATGTCAAATTTAAAGTCAACAGGTATATATTACCACATTAATGCATTCCCAATTTCGTTCATTAACCCTTTGAGTGCCAAGTATTTATTGAGTGGGTGTGCTGAAAAGTGCCTGGTATTTTTCTAGTGGGTACACCTAAAAGTGCCAGCCCTTTTGAAGGTATTTTGCAAGGTTCCAGTAAAAAAATTCGCAGTTTTGATTATTTAATAAGCTTTTAACATACTTTTTTGTAACATTTCTTTGAAAACTCTGCCTAATTAACATAAAATAAACAAAATTTACCATAAAATTAGATTTAGGAATATAAAAAATGGACTTACGTCAAAAAATTCCAGAATTTATTTAACCCTTAAAGTGCCAAACAGTTTTCAGCCTAACTCTGGATTAGCGCTCATTTATTATAAAAAAAAATTAAAATTAGATTTTCTCAACGCTAATTTAAAAATTTTTTTTTAGGTAACAAAATAAAACAGAAAACTGTAAAAAAAATATCTTTTATCATATTTATTGCCCAAAATACAATTGATTTTACTATTTAGCGTTCCAGCTCCTTTATAAATTTTACCCAATGCTTAAAGAACTCTGTTACTGTTTCCTTTTTTAATTATGTATATAAATGATGACATTGCATGCTTATATGTACTAGAATAGAACTAGAAAATAAGTATATTACATATTTAATACAAAGTTATTATACAAAATTAAATTTTACATGCCATAAAATATGAAAACCAAATATTTTCCAAATTCTTAGTCCTCTAACGGGTGTTATTTTTTCTAATTACAAAATAGTTTTCAGATGTTTATAGAAATAAATAAAAGATTGTAACACTTATTGGAGTAAAAACAAGCCTACATGTAAATAATAAAAATAAATGTAAAATTTCGGAACAAGAGCCAAAATACATAATTATAAATATAAGGAGTAAAAATATTTCTACAAGGAAAAAAGACTTTTATACAGTAAATGTAGGGTTAACAAATAAAAAAGTATACATTTGGTATGTAATACTGGGTAATATGCATATCCTAAAAGTTGGGCAGGGTGTGTGTGAAAGGCCTCAAAGCCTCATCTGGATTCGCCATTCAAGAAACTGTTTATTTCAAAAGTTTATAAATATATAACTTTCATAAAAAGGATGTTCATATAATACATAAAACTACTACACAGTAGTTTACCGATCAACTATTCGCACTGCTTCAAACAGGATATGAAGAAGAACACAAGAGCTGCCCGGCGAGGCAGTGACGTACGCATAAATGCGCTTGCGGCGTTGAGCAGTACTACCAAACTGCCAGCTGTTCAACAAAAAACCAGTCCAGTATCGATCGATAAACACAAAGGTTGTCACGTGATGTGGCTACACTACTGTAACATACACCCCGCACAGTCTAGCGGACAAACTCTGAACTAACAGTGCAAAATAGTAAAAACAAGTATATTGCGCGTCTACGCGCTTACAGTGTTTAGAGCAAAGTCGATCCTCGCGTGCATATGCGCTTACGGCGTTAAATTTAAGGGTTAAATTTAATTTTTCAACCTAATTATTATTACCAAAAAAAATCATATCCTTTTCTTTGTCCATATCACTGGAAAGGGTGTTCAATTGTCTATAAATCTTGAAAAATGTATATCATTATCTTCAATAATGAGTGAGTTAAACAACATTTAACAAACTAATGTCACATTGTTTCCGGTAGCCATGTAATCCAAAAATGTTTAAATATGAGTTCTAGATTGATTTACGTTAAAGTCAATTGATCAGAAGTGTACAATAACAATTTATTTTGAAAAAAAAACCGTTCTTCACAAACAATTGAATTTGAATATAATATTAGTTTTAAAAATATTGTTTTCGATTTTTAGTGAATTTTCCCGAACGTAAAACCAGACGTTGGCACTTTTCACTCAACTTTTGACATCCGGTAAAATTGGACGTTGGCACTTTTCAGATAACTTTTGACATCCGGTAAAATCGAACGTTGGCATTCAAAGGGTTAAATGACAGTTCAAAGCAGTGTTCATTTAATTTAATTTATTTTCTAGGACAATGCCACTTTTTACAAAAGTTTAAACAAATGTAGAATCAACACAGATATTAATATTAACAATATCAATATAAATAATAATAAGTATAACAAAAACAAACTTCTTTCAAATTTAGAAGTTTCAGTGAGCTGAGAAGGGTTACTACACAAATCTTATCACCAAGTTTAAACATTGCCTTACCAGTCATTTTTTTTACTCTAAGAATAAAAGTCAAATGCTGAAATATCAAATGAATAGATTCAGTTTGCTTGCAAATGTATTTATTCTGCTCTTTGTTGTTACCAACAGGGTTACCCATAGGACCGAAGTAAAAATAATTCACTAACGCTCAGCCAAATCTCATGGAGTGGCCTGCACCATCATCGAAACTCAGTTTTTGCTAAAGCTCAGCCAATTACTTTTCCAACACCAGTAAATTATGAAATATACAAAAATAAGTAGTTATATCACTTAATTAATCTATAAATAGTGAACATTTGTAATACCGTTCACAATATTTTGAGAATTTCTACTCTCTTTATAGAATATTTTGTTAAGACCTTCATCACAAATTCATGTATTATTACAAGAAATAATAAATGTTTGTGTATAGTAAATGAATACTTAACCCTTTGCACGCCATAAGCGAGTTACTTCGCATGCATAAAAGTCCGTACAGCGCCCATAGCGAGTTATACCGCAAACTACATTTTACAACATTAGATAGTTTAATAGTTGTCGAATTTGCCACTAGATGGCAGAGAAAGTCACTTTTGCTGCCTAGTGCCATTAGCCAACGTGCCAACTGAACGTTTGAGGAGTATCAATCAGTAACAGCTGTTTCTTTCTATTCATGTTTTTTTTAGGCGTTTCATACTTTGGACGATTATTCGTAAAATAAAAAACCGAAAAACAGTTTGTAAAAATATCTTTTTACTGTTTTTCCAAAATGTGTATTTATTTACTTATCACACATCATATCTAGTTCATGTACCGGTATACGTTTGTAAAAATTATACAGTTTTATCAAAATAACGTTTTCATTCATTTCATACCTACTGGTACTTAAAATAGAAAAAATATCTATATTTTCGTTTTAAAAATGCCCATAAAAGCATTTCATGGTTTTTTATTCTTTAAATCAATTACTTAAACAAATAAAAAATGGCTTTACAGTTTTCAAAAAATTAAAATATTCAGTAATGTGGTGCTAGGGCACAACATATACGTAATTACTTGGTGTGCAAAGGGTTAAATATATATCCTAAAATGTAATTATATCCTAATACAAACAAAACACACTTACGTTGCAGCTTCCTGCAGAATCCTGTTTAAGGCTGACTGCTCATCAGTCTTCTTTGGGAGTGAATTAGGATACTGGGACTCGAAGTCATCACTTAAAACAGAAATAATTCCTAGGTAAATTTAAATTATAAAGTAATAATAATAATTAATTATCTGAATTTTAACCCTTCACACAGAATTTATCTTTCAATTTTGACTCATAACGCGTAATTAACTAAAAAAAATTTTTGTACATATTACCAACTCTTAATTTTTTTTTCTAGTTAGTGGTGGCTATTAGGAATAAAAAAATAATACAGAATCACAAAATAATCAGACCCCTATATTTTGTAACAAAATTTTCAAATTTTACAAAAAATTGTCAGGTTTCGCCATTGCATAGAACAATATAGGCCTATAACGACACAAACAAATAAAGTAATAACAAAATAAAAAGATAATATAAGGCTAAATACAACAGGAACACTAACAGTAAATAAGGAAATATGCCAAAACAGCGTTAAATACTAAAATATGCCATGCCGGGATATATCCGTTTACCGCGTAATGGTTCGCCGCAGACTGATGCTAAATCACGCCACGAGGGACAAAGCCACGCCCTCCCACCACTGCGACACGCCAATGAAGTTCTAACTGAAACATCTGTTTTTCGGAACAAGTATTCAACACTCCCTTGAACTCTAGCGGATTCCACGGCAACTACAATTTATGAAATAACACAAAATAGACTTTGAAGGATATATCCGTTTACCGCGCGTTTCGGTCAAAATTAAGCCTAACGGATATATCAGTTTGCGCGTGGGAAGGGTTAATTTAATTTATATCTAACTACTAATTTATTAGATTGGAACCAATTTCGTTGTGAAACGTAGCCATCTTTAAATATTACTGAGCTCATTGAAAATATGTAGGCTGTGTCTTTTCAGTACGATTGTGCCGATTTATTTTTACCCAAACTAAATCCACTACTTGATACAAACGATCTATCAAAAATAAGCTGATATACAAAAAACTCAATTTGCTAAATATTTTAGGTAGGGGGTATTGTTCATTAACGCTGGAAGTGTCTTTCAGAAATTCTATAATTTGTACTAATTTTTGTAAGTGATACAGGGGTTCTTTGTAAATTTCATGAAAAATATTATATGTAATGTATGTATAAAGTGTTGAATATAATTTTTCCTGTTAAAAAATTAGAGAATAAAATGAACTTAGGTTTAAGTAAAAAATTATAGCGTGTATTATATTTAACATGTCTAATATATTACTTAACCCTTAAAGCGCTAATTTACATAAATTACTGTCAAACGCTAAGACATAAAAAAATATTTTTTTTTTAATTTCCCAATGCTAATTTTTGTTTCATATTCCTTGGTATTACCTTTATAAGAAAAAATAATAAACATGTAATATTACATATTTTTGAGAATTTTATACGCACGAAAACATTTGAAATTTTGAATAAACTGCATTGCAGGATAATGTACATAGGAACAATATTTGACAGATTACATTACATTTATACAGGTTATTTATAATAAGCAAATTGTAACTGAAGTTTCTGTATAATTAGTACATAAAAATAAATAAGTTCAGTATAAAATTTTGAAATGTAATAATACGAAATTCAACACAAACTTATTTATACGATGAGCCTACAAGGGAAATGAAACAAATATTGTAGTTATAAACCTTATTTATTTAGAATAAATAAACTGGACATGTATGGTGAAACTGGTATAAAATACAAAACAAATAATAGGGAAAAAATATTACACATAATATACCAAAAATGCGTTCAAACTACGTTGTTTGTAGTAACATGATAAAAGTTGGATTAGCCATTATATCAAAAAATTATACTAAATGTTAGTAAAACAAACTAAAACACTATTAGAATAACAACGGACTGATTCAAAACACTTTGTTTAACAATATAACCAACATACGACCAACACACACGTAGTTAAACAGCTGAATGAAACGAACGCGTCTGTAGGCATATGCCGCGTCACAGGCCTTACAAAAAATGGCGGCGATTGCTTTCAACCCGAGTAGATACCGTTACAACGTCCACCAACGGTGACAAAGCGTTTTGTCTAGTCCCGACAGTCGAAAGGAACATCGATCTGTTCTCTTACAGAAGTTTTAACAACTAATTTTTCTCCATTTCAAAAGTAAAGATTTTGTATTTGTAGACGTTATCCGCGTTTAAAGCATCGGCAGTTCTGCGTCTATAGGCGTTAGCCGCGTTGGAAGGGTTAATCTATATCATAATAAAATCATAGAAGTCAGTTTTTTAATTCAAAATTAACAAAAAAGACAAACAATATAGCATTGCAACAACTTCTGTTTCAAACTCAACAGAGTCGGGTCATGTCAGATTTCATTATGATGTCATGAATATCACTTGATCTACAAGGATCACCTATTCTGGAGTACTATAATCAACTGTGTACTTTTAATACTACAACTAGAATAAAAAATTAGAATAAAAAACATCTGAACAAAGAAAAAATTGATTTATTTACACACCTACACTCCATAGAAGTTAAGAATAAAATCACCTGTAGGGAACCACACAGACTGACAAGTAGAAAATGGATTTAAGAAAATCGAAGGTCACTAAACATTAAAAACAATATACATTGATTGATGTATAATTTAAAGGTCTGTGACCAGTAATAATGCTTTTATAAGTATACTTTACATGCCGATCACGCTTTGGCAGTTGCCTGAACGACACCGAATGGGTCGGTCAACATTTCCAAATGACAATATCAAATGTTAAAAATTCAGGAAAAAACATTTGTAATTTTTCAAAAAATTATATCAAATAATTTTTTGTTTAAGGGAATGGTGTAAACCTTTATTTATAAGGTGAAGGAGATATAGAAAATGAGGATACTGCAGTATATTTAGTCATGGTTACCCGGAGTGGTTATGTTGTGTTATTCCACGTTTGTAATCTTCACAGACTAAAGTGCAGTTCAACACCCCGGTCAGATGTCGCTTCGCACAGCTGCATTTATTTATAGCGGGAGCATCTATTCATACCTAGGATACAAATATTTTAAAAAATGTAAAAATTAACTTTGGATTTTTTCAATAAATGAGCACTAAAGGGAAATTAGTCCGTTTTTGCACGGCGCTCTACAGGATAGTATCTACCCAACAAAATGATATTATAATCACTACAATGCACTCTTCATTACCTGTTGACTCTCTAAATGGAGGAAGAATTATTGCTGATAGGATCCACAAGTAAGATTGTGCTCATTTGCCTCTCTACTCTACAGAATCACATTATTATATACTACAATGCACTGTTTTCCTTACCTGTTGACTCTCTGAATGGAGGATGCATTATTACTGACAGGATCCACAAGTAAGCGAGTGTGCTCATTTGCCTCTCCACCCTACAAAGTCACATAATTATCACCATTTATAGAATTTTTTACAATTTTTTGGAGTGTAAGAATATAGTTTCTTACAAAAAATTGTTTAAAAATTAGTAAGGTTAAAAAAATTAAGTATTTAGGCCTGGTTAAGCCCTTGGAAAAGCCACGTAGGAAAGTTGAAAACAGAAATGTTAAAGAGTGTAAGAATATTTTATTTACTAAGAAGTATATGCCCTACAAAAGTTTTAGTGAAAGTATATCACGCTTTAGTAGGTTCCAGACTGAGCTATGGCTTGGCATGTTGGGGAGGTACATATGTTACTACTTTATATCCTATCATTGTACTCCAGAAAACCTTCATCCGCATCCTATCCAATGCTCATAGAACGGAACATTCATGGCCACTTTTTATTAATTTCAAAATTCTTCCCATTAGAAATCTATATATTTTTAAAGTTTTAAAACTATTTTACATCAGAAGTACATCAAATTTATTTGGAGAAAATATCAGATACCAATTAAGAAATCTACTAGTGGAAGTTCCGAAGCCTAACTTAACTCTTTATAAAAAGTTTTATACATTTAATGCACCACGCTTATTTAATTTAATTTCGTTCAAAATTCAGAAAAAAGAAACTAGTTCACAATTTTTAGTTGGCCTAAAAAAACTATTGTTCACGTTTCCTGATTGTGAAAATTTATTTAGCGTTATTGAATAGTTTGTTCTTTTTTCTTTCACAAAGGGGATAAAATGATTTTTTACATTTTAATATAGGTCTATCTAAAATTAGTTTTCCTACTAGATTGCATATATATATTATCAGTTAACTCATTTATCAATTAAGTTTTGTTTATTTGATCCAATTCTAAGTATAGCTCATTATAATAAATGTTTAGATATATTTAATTGTTTTATTTTACTTGTTATGAATAATAGCAAAAATGTCTAAGGCAGAAATAATAAATGTTTATTTTAAATGTCCTTTATATTTTTTTACGTAAAAAAGATGTATTTTGATTTTTTTAGTCAGCACAAATGCAGCTGTTGTCTTCTGTGTTGTTTTTAAGTGTTTTTTCAAGTGATGGATATCCCACACGGGCCTTGCCTTTGGGATATACCTAATTTATTTCACTACAAAATTATGTTATTTTATTATTAATTATTTTAGTTTTTTTAGGATATTGTACTTAATTGTATAGAATAATTATGCTGTGCTTAATTTTTTTTTAGTATTAGTACTTTACTGTTATTTGTATGTATTATGTAAAAAAAAGTGAAATAAATTTCTTTTTGAATTGAATTGAAAAAAAAATACTCAATTTTATTCAATATGAAAATGCTTTAAGCAACCATATTTACATACTTGATAATATTGTTTATTATTGGCTAATTAATTATTTCAAATTCGTTAGTATTTTGTAAATAACAAACATCTTTGTTTATATAAATGTTAACTTTATACAGGTTGTATAATTTTTATGGAAATATCCAAAATCAAACATTTAATAGGACTTATATTTATTAGGATGGAGAATAGTGGACTTTCCTTTATACTTTGAGATGTGATTTTGTAACTACTATAAAAAAAGCATCCAATTTGAAACAGAATTGTTTTAAATATCCAAACTAGAAATTTGATATTTATTTTCAAACTTTGGAACTAAACATAATTTTTACTTACAAATGGTTTAAATTTGTTTAATAAATAGTTATTTTTAAAAGCAGCCGTTGTTATATTCAGTGTCTGGAATCAATCCAATCATTAGTGAGAATTTTATACATAGATGCTAATGAATTGTTCATTAGAATCTAGTAGATTTTTCCATAAGGACCTCCATATTGAGTATAAAATTATAAATAATAATTCCAATCTTGGCCAGTAAGGAATGTCAGACAGGTTTAAGGTCAAAGTCTATCTTCCAAAGTCAGATGGTCAGTGGGGGTGACGAGAGAGGGGTGAGAGAAGGGGGGAAGCACTGTTTCCTCTTAAAAAAACCTCCCCCACACTATTTCTTAGAAACAACGATCTTGGTGAAACTGTGATATCAGTGATGTTATATGAGCTTTCAAATTTGCATTGAAACATGTAGGGATGGAATGGTTACTTTTTTAGTAAATAAAGATCTGAATTTTAAATATTCTGTAAAATGTACTGTAAAAAGGTTTAGTTTATTCTAAAGTAAATTTGTATTTTTATACCATTTTGAATTGTACTTTATTGTCAATATATAAACTACAAAAACCCATCACTGTATTAGTTAAGTTTTGAAATTTCAAACATTTTGAACATTCATAAAACAGAGTTTAATGTTTCTAACCCCTAATCTTGAAGAAAACCCTATATCTACTGAATTACGTTATAGGCTTTTAAGATTGTATTATAGTGAAGCTATAGTTTTATATGTCTAAGAGATGTATGCATTTTAGATTACATAAAATAATACAACCTTCTTTATACTAAGTAGGGTAAACAAACATGTCTGACATTTAAATTGGGTTAGACTTTAATAAACGGCCTACACTCGTTATTCAATTGCTATTATCGAATGGTTTGATTGTTTTTATCCGTACGAATAATTCAATATTAAACTTTGCATATGAATGTAAACAATAAACAGCAAGAAGTAACTAAAATTTGTAAACTTTGAAAATAGCGATGAATATGAGGAAAATATGTGAGATATTTCTCACAAGTGACTGTTTAATTGGCTTCAACATCTTGATTTGGCTCCTGGTAAACCCATGGGGAGAATTCTTTCCTCCATTTCACAAATTGGCTGGCATTGATATCAAGCTGGGCAAGTTATAATTATTGAACAGTTTCTTTAATATCTAAGTCTAGGCCACAGTTAGTTTTGTAATGTTTTAATGTTAAATTTTTGTTTTTAAAATTGTAATTTATGAGATTCTTCTTATTACTGTAATTTATTATAACTCTTATTGTCTGTTATAATTATTGAAAGGTTTCTTTGATATCTAAGTCTAGGCCACAGTTTGTTTTTTAATGTTAATTATGTTAAATTTCTGTTTTTTAAAATTAATTGTAATTTATGAGATTCTTCTTATTATGGTAATTTATTATAACTCTTATTGTCTACGATTTTTCAATATCGTAGTTGGATAATATGTTGAATTGTTCAATAAAAACAACGGAAAAAAAGGTAATTCTAAGCAATATATGGGTCAACCTCGATTTTTCTCATATTACAATATATTGTTCCAATAGTCAATTAGAGAAGGAAATGACTAGAATTCTTGCCGGAAAGCAGTTATAGGGAGCAGGCAACTGCCAGACGGTCATATATTGCTTAGAGTTACCTATTAGTGATCAGGGGCACTGACGTGATCTGGGCTTCAAATTTGGAACTACTCGAGTTAATTTTTTTTCTAAAAGACAAGCAGCGCGAAGCGCTGCGCAGCGGGCAGGCATCGTGCGTGATCCTTTTTTTTATTAAAAATTTTTGATAAATTGTTATTACATATTACAATATAATGTAGGTAATGTATGTAAAACACAATTTTAAACACATAATTACATGCTGGAAAGCAAAGTAAACCAATATAATCCGCCCAATACAAAAATCTCCGTAAAAATCTGGTAAAGTAATCTGTGTCATTCCTTTGGCCTGAATCAATTCAGTATAGACGAAGATCACGCACAATGCTTGCCCGCTGCGCAGCGCTTCGCGCTGCTTGCTCTTTTAGAAAAAAATTAACTCGAGTAGTTCCAAATTTGAAGCCCAGATCACGTCCAGTGCCCCTGATCACTAATAGGTAATTCTTTGCAGTTGCCTGCTCCCTATAACTGCTTTCCAGCAAGAAATTCTAGTCATTTCCTTTTCTAATTGACTATTGGAACATTATAATGTAATATGAGTTGCCTGCTCCCTATAACTGCTTTCCGGCAAGAAATTCTAGTCATTTCCTTTTCTAATTGACTATTGGAAACATTATATTGTAATATGAGAAAAATCGAGGTTGACCCATATATTGCTTAGAATTACCCGGAAAAATAGTGTAGGCTGCCGCTTATTAACGTCTCCTCTTAAATTGTTCTAATTGATGATTCGATATTATCAATCACTCTAGAGCTGGACGCTGGAGCCCACATAAATTACTGGTGTTTAAGTTTTGAGTTATATCTTAATTAGTCAATCAATATGCGGGACCAGGAGGAATTGGGTTTCTGAAAATAGAATAAACATTTTAGGGTTCAGCAACTGACCAATCATAAATTATTTATAATTCATAATCCAGGTATAATAATTTGATTGTTTCCCTGGCTGCTTATTACAATGCCCTCATAATAAGCTCAAGTTATAACTATTAGGGTGATTTAAAAAATAATATAGGCCTAATGATGGAAACATTCTACAAAAATTCAGCACTGAAGGCATACATGCACATTTAGCATTTTCATGATTAATTCTATATTTTACCTACAATAAATTACAAGTTAAAATCCACTATATTAAATTATAAAAAAAAACCCTGTTAATAATTGTCACCTAGATTCAACCGGTGAAAACAAGGTTAGACAATGAAACAAGTGAATACCTGAGAAGAACTGTCTTCTTTACAGCTAAAAACAACAGCCCATTTTTGATGTTACACCATTTAGACCTTTCAGTTTAAATTTTTGCTAAGACTACAATATTGTAAGATCCTATTTGTTATACTAGAAAATTTGACATAAATAATACTGCTCACTATCTACACCAACACTCAGATTCAGATGAGGAAGAAAGAAACGTAACTGGAACTGAACGTAACCATAGAGTAAAAAGAACGTAACGAAAAATACAATATTGTTGCCAAACAAAATTATTACACTGACAGTTAGTATACAACTAATTGCATATCAGGTAATTTTGCTGTAACTAACAAAAAAAGGGGAAGGATTCAATTACCTAATTCCCTTTTTCATGAAAAATTTTAATTTTTTTTCGGAAATAGATTCATCAAAGCATAGAATTTAATTTTTGCTTGAGGGGTCGTGTTCGGTGTAGTGCTGCCATAAGAACAATTGGAAAATATCAGTTGAAATGAAAAAAAAAAAAAAAAAAAAACAGTAGCAGTCGTGGGACTGCCGATAGAAGTGAAAACGGAACTATTAAGTTGAGAGTAATTAACAATACGTTATAGTAGCAGTACATCTGTAATTGTAAATGTGACGCGTTTTTAATTTTCCAATTTTAAAATCCACGAAAAAATATTATCAAATAACTAGAAATCTATTTTACCACGCTAGTAAGATAAATCTTATACCGTAATAATACTCATTTCATGATGAAAAGGTTAAATATTAAAAAACATAATTAAAATGAATAATGCTAAATTTTAAATACAAATATTCGTACAAATATGAAAAATGTTTAAAAATATATTCGTTGTTTTCATTATTCATTTATAAGTGAGTAAACACCGAGTGAACAACAGTGAGTTGAACACCGTTGTAAATAATACAGTTATTGCTACGGATAAAGTATATAATTGCAATAACAATTAAACCCACAATATTTTTAAAACTAATAAATTAGTTAAATTAACTTGGTTCTTTCGTAAAGGTATTTTTTATTGCACAATAAACTAATTTATTGAGTTTAATACGGTATCAGTGAGCTAATGCGCCAACTACAGTTCCGGCAGAAAACGTTCACTCATCACTTCATACGCTACTACAGGCTAAACTAAACTTCCAATAAAAAAAATGATAAATTACAAAAAAAAATATTCATATATTTTTCACACAACTTTCTCGCTGACAAATTTTTGTCTGACCAAAAAAAAATAAAAAAAAATCCTCGCTTACTACTTTTTTCTTGTCATTGTAAACGCTATGTAAAATGTAAACAATAATCAAAATTATTTCGAAATTTTTTTAATATTTAAAAATGTAACCAATAGATTGCCAATATTAAGAGCTTTAATTTTGACGCATTTTACAGAATTGTACGACATTGGCTTCACTTGTAAATCGCGAGAGGGAAGCCGTTAAAGGTCACTGATTTTCGCAGTCTGTTTTCATACTCCGCCGGGACAGTTTTAACACAGCGAGACTGACTTTTTTCATGCAGGTTAGTAGTCCGCGGCCAAGTCTACGGTTAAAAAACACAGCGAGACTGACTTTTTCATGCAGGTTTAGTATCATTAGCATGTCGGTGACGCGAACCGAGGATTTTACCCTCTACCTTCGTCAACATCGTTGTTGTGCTGCGTTGCTAAGATTGAATAATTGAGTGTTATTCAAGAATATCATCATTTGAGTTAAAAATACGTCGAATTGTGTGTTTGTAGATAAAATCTTGAGATTTTAGATTTTATAACTGTGATTGCCTTTTTAAAACTTACCTAAATATCATTTTCCATTTGACTAACCTCAAACAATTATGGTTTAACTGAGGTGTGTGTTGTGTCTGTGCCACTATTGGCAAAGTTAGACGTTTATTAGGCATCAAATTTCTATCCTTTGAAATTTTGTGAAATTATACGTCACATTTACGCACATTTTATTTATTCCGGTAGGTTGGTCCTGACAAAATGTCAGGTTCAGCAAACTCTCCTCCAGGAGATATTGAATCACAGAAATTGGAAATGGAAAACTCAACTGGCGGTTGCTTCGATTATAGGTCTAGAAATAGAAAATACAAACTTCAATCATGATTTTGCAGAAAATGTTACAGTGCAATCAGACCATAACACTACTAATGTAGGCCAACAGAAAAGAAAGTTCAGTGAAGGTGATAATTGTATTAATCCAACAGAACAAAATCCTAGACCCAATGCCTCCAGTTTGGACACAAATCATGTGGCAAAAAGACCTAACACTAGACGGTTAAGATTATACAACGAATCAAACAAAGGACCGTATGAAGTAATCATACAAAGTAGGGACGGGAAAAAAATCAACCCATTTTTGGTAGGCAAAATATTTAAAAATGAAGACTGTAAAATTGACCATATTAAACGAGTAGGCAGAAATCTAATTGTGATTTGTGAAGATGCTTTTTCGGCAAATGAGTTAGTAAATTGTGTTCATTTAAAGAATTTTAATGTTTTTATACCAGCCAGTAAGGTGGAAAATCACTGGGGTTGCGTATATCGAACCTGAAATTACTGAACAAGAAGTGATAAGTGAGAGAGTAAGGTCCCCCCTATCCCATAGTTCATGCCAAAAGAATTACAAAGTATGTAAACCGACAAGTAACAGACACACATTTCATGACCTTAACATTTGAATCAGACCAGCTTCCAGATTTTGTGTATCTAAATTATGTGCGAATACCCATTGAACGGTACATGTTGCCTATCAAGCAATGCTATAACTGTTTTCAATATGGCCATGTAGCTAAATCCCCTTGCAAATTTGAAAAGATATGCAGAGACTGCGGACTGAAGTTTCACAATGGTGAATGTACACAGTCAAAAAAATGTGTCAACTGCCATGGTAACCACAGTAGCAACAGTAAGTCGTGCAAAGAATATGAGAGACAAAAAAACATTATGCAAAGGATGTCTATCCATAGAGAAGATTTTTTTGACGGCAAGTAAACACTTCCCAACAAATAACCTAAAAACATAATCCATACAGCATCCAGAGGAAATCATATGCAACTATAACAAAGCAGACTGCATTCTACAGTCCAACCTCCATCAATTACCGGCAGTGATCATTCCCTTCTGCTCTCAAGTAATAGATTTCTAGGACTCAGTGATATAATAGAACCCAGCAATACAACACTTGACAAACCTATCAATACCAAACCAAGATTTGTCAAACCAAAAGAAAACTTATCTGAAAAATCATATAGTAGGACCTCCAGTTCAAGTATCGACAATATATCTTACCAACCTGCTAACAAAAAATCCGAAAATCGAACGCTCAACGCCTGCGAATAGCGGACATTTAAAAAAATTATTAAATGACAAAATTAAAGAATTGAGAACCAAAATACAAGGCGAAGGGGTCATTAATAAACAAATGGTAGATGACTTACTGGCACAACTTCTTAAAGATTTATTAGAGTCTCAAAAACCTCGAAATACAATCCAGACATATAATAAAAACACATCAAATAAATCAGGAAACAAACAAATAGACCCCAAAGACAGTGTTTTTTGGTCCTAATCCACGAAACTTCTGCAATGAACAGAAAAGAAAATAATCAATTAAATTTGATTCAATGGAACTTAAGGTCTATCAAACAAAAATGGGCAGAAACTTATTCAATATATGACAAAAAACAAGATTCATATTGCAATCCTACAAGAAACATGGCTTTGTTCACATGATACGATCAGAGATAACAATTTCAGAATATTACGACTTGATAGAGAAGATGGTTATGGAGGTGTAGCTTTCGTTATTCATAACTCTCTGACCGCCAAAATAATCAAAGAACATAATAAGAATAATATCCAAATCCTAGGCATAACAATAACAAACTCTTTTATATCATTTAAATATATACAACATATATTGTACCAATAAACCAATAAATTGCTCCTTCTGGCAAGAGTATATTTTTAGCTTAGATCAAGGTAATACAATGGTTTGTGGAGATTTTAATGCTCACCATCAGTTCTGGAACTGCAAAAAAACCTGACAAAAGAGGTAATGACATCTTTAGGAATTTCAGTAACTCAAATTTTATACTGGCTAACGACCATTCCTTCACTACCATTCCGAGCTTATTTCATAATCAGTCAACCATAGACCTAACATTCTTAACCCCTGAACTTTACACACATCTTGATAACTGGGAAGTCCTATCTGATGCGATGGGGAGCAACCACTTTCCAATAGTAATGACTCTAAATTCGGTTAAACATTCAACATCCAAGGTAGAAACACCAAGAAGGAACTTTCAGAAAGCAAAATTGGCAAAAATATTCAAAATTAGTGGAAGAAAATATGAAAAAAAATTGTCGATGAGTCCCTAAACATCCAAATAGAAATGTTGGAAAAAATTATGAACAATGCAGCAGATAAATCAATACCCGAATGGAACAGACCTAGTTTAAGTAACCAAAAAGGATTTACACCAAAATCATGGTGGACTGCTGAATGTTCTCATGCAATTGCTCAACGAAGGCTTAGTTTTAAGAAATTCAAGACGGATATGAACCCTGTTAGTTTAGTTACCAAAAATATCAAGAAGCTCAGTTAAAAGCTAAAGACACAATCGAAAAGGCAAAAAAAGAATGAATGGCAATAAATTATGTGCAAACATAGGTGAGAAAAAAAATAGCAAATTTTGAGTGGAAGGTCATAAGAAAACTGAAAACAAACAAAAGCAGTAATGAAATATCACTTATCAAAGAAGACCAGCACCTAGCAGAGAATTTTATGAAACACATTGTCCCAGATCACGTTCCACAAGCTGAAGAAATCTCCACACCAAAAATAAAGGATACAGATCACATACTTGAAGAAAACTTCACTATGACAGAGTTAATTGCAATTCTTAAAAACAAAGAAAAAAAGACACTGCTCCAGGAAATGACCTCATTTCCTATAGTATGATAACTCACCTACCTGAGGAGGCCTTAAACGTACTACTGAATATATATAATAATATTTGGAATGACAACCTAAACTTACCACAAAAATGGAAAGATATAAAAGTCATAGCTCTACTTAAACCAGGTAAAGAGAAAGATCATGAGGAATCGTACCGCCCGATTTCTTTGATTTCTGTTTTTATTAAGGTGATGAATGGTATGATAAAGAAAAGACTAGAATGGTATGTAGAGAAACACAATCTGATTCCCTCAACTCAGTATGGATTTAGAAGAAACAAAGGATGCGCCGACTATCTACTAAACCTAATACTGGATATGGAAACTGCTCGAACTTTTAACGAAACATTAATATTAACAAGTCTAGACATATCATGTGCATATGATAGTGTAAATTTACCCTATCTGTTTAGAAAAAATGTACATTTATGGTGTTCCCAAAAAGTTTATCATTCATTGTCAAAAGTGGCTTGTGGGTAGATCACTTAATTTGGTTTCAAACCAAGGTATCATATCTAGAGTGACCTGTAAAGGTCTGCCTCAGGGAAGTACCTTGAGCCCATTGCTATTCTCATTATATTTGGCAGAAATAAATAATTGTTTGCCTGAAGGAGTCTTATCTCTACAATATGCTGATGATGTGGCTTTGTACTCAAGTAATAAGAAAATTGATCAAGTAATGGTTAAAATGCAGACCGCACTCACAAATATTGATAAACTTTTCAATAATATGAGCTTTAGTTTAAGTGTGAGTAAATGCAAAGCTATGGTTGTATCTAGAAAGAAGAGGATAAACAATGTTATAAATCTTAAAGTTGAAGGTCAACAACTCCCAATTGAGTCAAGAGTTAAAATCCTCGGTTATATACCGATCGATAATCAATTAAAATTTGATGAACACATAAACAACTTAATAAATCAATGCAGTAAAGATCTGAATATCATCAAAATGATTACCTGTGGAAGAAACGGTGTTAATCCTCATTTCGCACTTACAGTTTATAAAAGCTTAATTAGATCTAAACTTGATTACTGCTCGTTTCTGTTTGGGAACTGTTCAGAACACAGATTGTTAGAAATAGAAAAAATTCAAAACCAAGCTCTAAGGATAGCTTTAGGAGCCCTCAAATCATCTCCTATAATCGCCTTACAATCTGAATCAGCTGTAGAGTCTTTAAACCTGCGAAGAAAAGTTTTAACGGAAAGACTTGTGTATAAAACTATCACAGATATTGATAACCAAATCGATACAGATGCCTATACCTACAACTACTGATCAACATCAACCCTTACTGGAAATGTAAAAAAGACTCCACTCTATATTGAGGCCCATAGATTCCATGGTTAACTTCATCCCAGACTTTCCTGAAATGAATAAGAAAAAATTCAGATCTACTGATTGGGAATTTCCCCCTCAACTAGCAAACATTTCTGTACAGATTAATGATACAATAGATGATAAAATTTTAACTAAGAAAGATAATTCTCCGGAAGTTTTCCAACAGATAGTAAACCAAATGATCAACTTAACCTATAGAGACAGGATCAAAATATTTACAGACGGTTCTAAAACAGGCGAAGGTACAGGAGCAGCAATTTTTGATACCACAAATGAATGTGGAAAAGAAATATAAACTTTCACCAAACGCATCGATTTTTACAGCTGAGCTTTTTGCTCTATACATGTGTTCTCAGCTTATGAATAACCTCCCTAACTGTGACATATTAATCTGCACTGATTCTCTTTCTGCCATCAAATCACTTCAAAGTATATGTGATGGCATAATAGAAGATAACATGTCTCTTGAAATAATAAAAAACTGTGTAGACTCCAAGAATAGAATAACCTTTCAGTGGATACCTAGCCACGTGGGTTTTGAAATATAATGAAATGGTTGACAAGCTCGCAAAAGAGGCAGTGGTGAATGGAATATCTGTTCAAGACATCGCCCTTCCATTAACTGACCTCAAATCTTTTCAAAAGAGGAAGATACTTGAAGAAAAAAACAAACTTGTTGCTATATACAACAAAGGCCAGGTGGTATAGGAGTGTACAACCTATCAGGTCCTTTACTACCATGGTACCAAGATATGAGACTTAGCAGAAGGGAAATAGTAAATATAATCAGACTAAGAATAGGACATGTCACAGTTAACAAAACTCTTCATCTAATGAAACTTTATTTCACTCCTCTGTGCTTAAATTGCACTGCAGGAGTAAATGAGACAGCGGATCATCTTCTAATGAAATGTCCACAATTTGAATATGCAAGAAACTCATGTTTCCAACAAATTAGAAGAATACCTGACGATGATACCTCAGAAAAACTCAAAAAAAATTTTATCTAGTTTTGATGAAAGATTATATAAGGAAATAAATCGATTTCTGACAACCATAAAAAGAAACATCTAGCATAATAGTGAAATAATTATCGAAAGCAATCGCAGATGAAACCAGTGCAAAAACATTATTTTAAGTGAAAATTGACTTCATGGCTTAATGCCAAGTCAGCCGTAAGGCATTTAGATCTTAAAAAAATAAAAAAAAAAAAAAAAATACCCTCTACCAAAACGCTCAACGCGCCTAAAGAAGTTTTCACTTCAAAAAATTTACGTGATGATGAATTCTTGGAATTTGAAATATACATCGTACGAAATAAAAAAAAAAAACTATATCAAAACCGTTAAAGGGTTTATTATTGTATATAATCTTGTTTTAATTTTAAAATGTCAAAATCAATAGTTAAATATATAAAAACACATCACCATGTACGGATGTTTGTAGGATGAAGCAAATGAGAGATATCTCAGGATCAAATCTAGAAGTAAAATTTATTATGTAATTTGTTCGTGATATTTAATTGCTTTACATATTATGCAATATTTTATGTTTTACAGTTTTAGTGTATAGTAATAGTAATAGTATAGTGTATAGTAAAAATTGAGAAAACCTGCATTATTAGTGATTACCTAGTTAATTAATGTTGTTCATTTCAGCAACAAAAATTAGCTAGTAATTACTGAATATATGACTAAAATAATATAGCTATTGATAGTAAATTGTATCTCTTTTAAGCGGCACGTTTATAGTTTGACTACAATACTTTCATTAATATTAGTTAAACTATCGTATTTTTATAAACAAAGAGTTCCTAGCTTTGTCGTAGCATACATGATTTGTATTTAAACAACACATGAGGTAGAATTCATCAATCTTATAATGTATGTAGGCATAACGCTATTTGTGATTAATTTGCAATAAAACTTAAGGCACCCTACATAATTCAACATTTAACACTGTTTAACTACTTAATATGATTAACGGAGATTATTAGGTTAGTAAATAAATATTGTCCCACTTACTTTTAAAAACTATTATAATGTTTATAAACAAAGAATTGCTAGAACAAAGAATAAGTATATGGTTATTAAGCGAGTCATGGGTAAGAACTGACCAATTCATAGATACAGAGGCCTAAAATTACTGCTTATTGTATGTATTAAAATGTTCGCCCTAATTAACTTCAGCCGTTTTTCTCTAATACTAAAAAACAGCATACAAAATATCAAATGCTAAACCGTTATAACCCTTTATAAGGTCTATTAAGTTTGAAACTGTTATTAATTTGTTTTCAAAACAATAAATTATGTGGTTATATATATATATATATATATATATATATATATATATATATATATATATATATATATATATATATATATATAAATATTTCAATGTGAAATATTTATGAAAAGTTGTGCGTTAATTTTCATACGCCACCATACTGTTTATGTTTTTAACATTTTTTTCAATTGTTTTGAAGATCTATTAGACATTTTCATCAATATTATTTCTTGAATTATGCTCAATTCTTCTTAAGCGTTGTTTTTCAATAAGCTTTTTGTGGTGTGTACATATCTGAATCTAATATAAATAGTCAGCTATCTAAAATATATTTGTTAAGATAGGAATGTTGATTATCGATCTGGCCGTTGGCGGTTATATGTATGTGACGTAATATGAGACCATACTGTTTAAATAAATCCTATTGGCTACTGAGGTCACGCCACTTCTCCCCGCCAACGTTCCTTACCGTTCCAGCAGCGAGTGTTCTCCCCAGTCCAGTTTTACCCACGGTCCGTGAAACCCGTGTCCTCCCGACCAAGATGTAGTACAATAGTTTTCCTGAATTGGTGTAATTTTATTACCCAGTTTTATCACCACCGGCCACGAACATCACAAATGGCGACGAGGATGGGATGGAAATTAGTATTAGTGCGAAATTCCGAGTGTACATCGCCGCTGGACATCAACAGTGAATACCACGTGCGCGAACAACACGAGGACAGTTTTGATCGAGTGTGAACATCACAAAATGGCGAGAATAGGTGAACATCACGGAGATTAACAGTACGAATTTTCTTTAGTTTCAAACCAATTAGTGTGGGAGGAAGTGTAGTGTGCAACCAAATTATTTTTAGCTACGAGTTGATGTGGCAAGTACAATTAGGACGAACTACCGTTTCCTGTAACTAATATAATGGCGCAAATAGGCGTTATCGGGGAATATGACGGGTCAGTTGAAACCTGGGCGTCATACATCGAACGTTTTGAGCTGTATGTGGACTGTAATAGCATTGACGCGGGTAAAAAGGTCAGTACGCTTTTAACTGTGATAGGAGTAAAAACGTATAGTTTGTTGAGAGACCTGTGCACTCCTAATAAACCGTCGGAAAAGACATTTAATGAACTGGTGCAACTTGTGCAAAAACATTTATTCCCGACTCCTAGCTTCATCGCGGAGCGATATCGTTTTTAGTAAGCGAGTACAGTTGGAAGGCGAGTCGGTTGCCGAGTATATTGCAAATTTGAAAAAAATGACAACCCATTGCGACTTTGGCGCGTCGCTAAATGATTACTTGAGAGACAGACTGGTGAGTGGCATCAGAAGTGAAAGTGCCAAACAAAAACTTTTATCGGAAGCCTCGTTAACGTTCGAGCAAGCGACCAAAATAGTGCTTTCAATGGGGCAAGCAGAAAAATCGGCGGCAGCTCTATCAGTCGGAAGACCCGAGCGGATCCATCAGTTGAGCAGCGTGGTGGCCAGGAGGGGGAGATTCGGAAATGGCGCACCGCATTCCCAGACGCATTCCCAGACAGCACGGAGCGACAACGCTGGAGTGGCCTGGAAGGGAGCAGGGGGAACAGCCAAGGTCAGCGGCGGCACGTCACCAGGGCCTTCTGGATGGCAGCGGCGATCTCCGCCAGGTGGCAGTGGCAGTGCGCAATGTTTATGTTGTGGCCTCACAGGGCATTTCCGTTCACAGTGCAGGTTATTAGGTGTGAAGTGTCATTTCTGTGGTAAACAAAACCACATAGCAAAAGTGTGTCGTTCTAAGTTAGCTGGTCGGCAAGGTACAAATGTAAATAGAGATAAGACTAATTTTAGAGATAGTAAAAGCACTGGGAATTCCAAAAATTATCGCAAACATAACTACCTAGAAGGTGTTGATGACAGTAATCAGGTGTCAGGGGACACTGAGCAATTTGTGGATGATGTAGCCAATTTATTTAGAATGAATGAAAATGTGACTGACAGGGTCAAGGTAGACCCAATTCAGCTTGATTTAATTGTTAATGGTAAAAGCTTAACGTTTGAGGTTGATACAGGGGCTTCTGTGAGTGTTTGCAGTGAGGAATATTACAATTCTCATTTCCAGATGTGTAAATTAGAACCTAGTAAGTTAACACTCAGCTCTTATACTGATCAACCGATCACACCTGTAGGCAAGATCAAAGTTGAAGTTAATTATAACAAAGTAAACAAAGTAATGGACTTGTATGTCATAAAGTCCGGTGCTCATCCACTTATAGGTAGGGAATGGTTAAGTGCTTTAGGGGTTGAAATTTCGTTTTAAAAATAATGACAGGTTATTTGAGATAAGTAAAACCGATGCCGATAGTTGTCTTGAACTTAAGAACAAGTTGTTCAAAGAATTTCCTAAGGTATTCAGTGACGAGATAGGTTGTTTTAAAGGCGAGCCTGTAAAGTTAACAGTAAAAGAAAACACGGTTTCCTAAATATTTCAAACCTAGGCCAATACCTTTTTCCCTGAAAGCCAAGGTTGAAAACGAACTAGCTAGGCTAGTAGATGAGAAAGTGTTAATACCTGTAAGTAGCTCAGATTGGGGTACGCCCATAGTTCCTGTATTAAAGAAATGTGGTTCAGTCAGGATTTGCGGTGATTTTAAAGTAACCTTGAACCCTTATTTAGAAGTAGAAAAATTTCCGTTACCAAGAATAGATGAGTTGTTTGCAAACCTGCAAAAGGGCGAGAAGTTTAGTAAGATCGATCTGTGTCAAGCATATACCCAATTGGAGTTAGATCCAGAGTCTCAGAAACTGTGTACCATAAGTACACACAAAGGTTTATTTTGTTATTCCCGTGTTCCTTTTGGCATAACGTCAGCAAGTGCTATTTTTCAAAAGAAAATAGAGCAGACTCTCCAGGGTATAGATCAAATTGCAGTATTTTTAGATGATATTCTAATAACCGCTGAAAATGATAAGGCTCATTATGAGAAGTTAAGAGAAGTGTGTAAGAGGTTGAATGAGAAAGGCTTAACTGTCAAAAAGAGTAAATGTACTTTCTTTGCTGACCAAGTAGAGTATTTGGGGTTTGTCATTGACAAACACGGTGTGCACACCGATCCCAAGAAAGTAGAAGCAATCAAGAACGCACCTATCCCAAAGAATGTCACAGAAATTAAATCGCTAATTGGGCTAATTAACTATTATTCTAAATTTCTTCCAAATTTGTCAAGCATTTTAAGCCCATTGTACAATTTATTAAAGAAAGACGTTCCATTTGATTTCAACAGGCAATGTGTTCAGGCATTTGATAGAGTAAAAGAACTGCTAAGTAGTGAGACTATCTTAGCGCACTATGACGGCAAACTTCCGTTGAAGCTGGCGGTAGACGCGAGTTCTTTTGGACTGGGTGCGGTCCTGAGTGTTGTCACACCAGAAGGTTTTGAAAAACCATTAGCATACCAGTCTAGAACGCTAACTAATGCTGAAAAGAACTACTCCCAGATCGATCGAGAGGCTCTAGCAATTGTCTGGGGCGTGAAGACATTTAACCAATATCTCTATGGTAGGGAATTTACTTTATGTACGGACCACAAACCGCTTCTATTAATATTTGGTCCTCATAAGGGTTTGTCAGTGTTTAGCGCCAGCAGATTGCAGCGCTATAGTTTATTTTTTGTCAGGGTACAAGTTTAATATAGAATATATAAAATCAGCTGATCACGGTAATGCCGACGCGTTCAGCAGGCTACCACTGACAATGAAAGAGCCGGAAGTGAGCGACGATGACCATTGGAAGGGCAGTTATTTGCATTGTCTTTTGGAAAGCTCTGTGCCTTTAACTTTCGAAAATGTACAAGCAGAAACGCTAAAAGATCCAGTTTTATGCAAAGTTATTGGTTATGTAAGGCACGGGTGGCCCAATAGCATCCCTGGGGATGACAAGGAGTTGTTTGCCATATTTTGCAAGGAGGGAGGAGTTGTCTATAGTAAATAATATATTGGTTTTGGGGTTACAAAGTAGTAGTGCCTAGCAAAATGAGAAAATATGTGCTGGACGAGCTTCACTCATCCCACATGGGTATAGTCAAAATGAAATCGATAGCTCGTAGTTATGTTTGGTGGCCTAATATTGATGATCAAATTGTGTCCTTGGCAAATAATTGTTTTTTCCTGTTTAATGGAGAGAAATAACCCTAGCAAGTGTCAGCTGCATACGTGGCATTATCCCTCAAGTCCATGGCAAAGGCTTCACATGGATTATTTAGGTCCGATTAATGGAAAAATGTATCTACTAATTGTTGATGCGCACAGCAAGTGGCTGGAAGTGTTTCCTGTAGCTTCCACTTCAGCCAATGTAGCCATAAATCATTTAAGAGATTTGTTCAGTAGGTTTGGTCTGCCAGAGACTGTCCACAGTGACAATGGTCCACCATTTTCCTCATTCGAATTTCATAATTTTATGTCAAACAATGGTATCAGACATACTTTGAGTCCTCCATACCATCCAATGAGTAACAGTTTGGCAGAGAACTCTGTCAAATATGCTAAGAATAAGATCAAATGTGCTTTACGTGATAAGAAAGATGTAAATATAGCTTTAAGTAGAATATTGTTTGATTATCGAAATGCTGTTCATGCTACCACCAATGAGACCCCAGCAAAGTTGATGTTTAATAGGCAATTAAGGACTAGGTTAGATTTATTAAGGCCTAACCTGTCAATGACAGTTAGTAAAAGACAAGACAAGCAAAAGGAGTATTTCTCTGGAACTAAAATTAGACTATTCTATCCTGGTCAAAATGTAATTGTTAGGGACTATCGCACCCGTGACAAATGGGTTAGTGCTACAGTAATAAAGCAGATCAGCAATGTTATATACGAAGTTGAATTGACGTCTGGCATTGTGTTCAGACGGCATATTGATCAGATTGTAGCCGTGCAGGGAGAGCCAGCTGATGTAAACAAACAGGTAGAATCAGCTGACGCTTTCGATGACAGTTTCCTCTTCCTCCCCGGTCATGACACCGGTGATGGGGCGAGAACCAATAACAGTGAGTCCGAGCGGCCGTGTGGCTCGCTCCCCTCCCCTCTCAGTGTCGTGCCGTTCTAACGGTAAACTAACAGCTGATCGTGGCAACACGTCACCGGCTGCGACGGCAGCTGTCATGCCGCGCCAGCTGTTCCCAAACAACAACAATGATAGACGCTATCCTGTGCGGATTAGAAATCCCGTGGATAGGCTGAACTTGTAAATTATATTGTTTTGTTCTATTTTAGTTGGTTTCATTACATTGTTTTATTTGTCTTAGTTGTGATAACCAAAGCGTTCATACCATTTTGCTTAATTGTAGTTTAAGGAAAATTTATTGATGTTACTGTATTAATGTGTTAATTGAATTTCAACAATGTTTTTTTTTGTTAAACTATGTAGTGTGTTATTTTGCAGTGTTTTTTCAACTTTGGAAGGGAGGAAATGTGGTGTACATATCTGAATCTAATATAAATAGTCAGCTATCTAAAATATATTTGTTAAGATAGGAATGTTGATTATCGATCTGGCCGTTGGCGGTTATATGTATGTGACGTAATATGAGACCATACTGTTTAAATAAATCCTATTGGCTACTGAGGTCACGCCACTTCTCCCCGCCAACGTTCCTTACCGTTCCAGCAGCGAGTGTTCTCCCCAGTCCAGTTTTACCCACGGTCCGTGAAACCCGTGTCCTCCCGACCAAGATGTAGTACAATAGTTTTCCTGAATTGGTGTAATTTTGTTACCCAGTTTTATCACCACCGGCCACGAACATCACACTTTTGTTTTATGTACAATCAATAATTAACTGTACTAGTATTTTAGTTTTATTTTCAGCTTAGGAGCAGATTTTCGAAATAAGTAAATCATCTTCCTCGTTTGTTTTACCCAGCCTCCAATAAAATTGGTGTTTTTTGTTAATGTACTATACAACTTCAACCACAAGAGAAACATATATTAATACAAGTTAGTTGAAAATTTAGTTGTTTGCGGATTTGTGAGGGAATTTTTATTTCTTAGCGGGAAAACTAGGGTATGTTCTATTCTATGTGGTATTGGTAATCCTGTACTCTGAAACTGAAATTGGATAATGGCAGTTAAAGGATCTAAGTCTAACTAATAAAATTATGGAATGAACAATGCGTTGAGTAAAGTGAATTAGGTTTTTTGATGTGGTGTGTATCTGTTAAGTGTTGATAAATGTTTACCATTGTGAAATTAAGTATAATGATATATGTATAGAATTTATCCATATTATGGGTTGGACATAAAACACATTATTACGCAATCTTGCACGTGCACGAGGTAGTATAAGCAAGTCACGAAAGTTTGATTTATGAATTAAGCCTAAGTAGAATGTTATGTATTATAATGTAGTGTTAGATTAGGGTAATGTAAGGTCGTTTGGAATAATGTTCAGCCACTTTACTTAAAACGATGTAAAACCACAACAATTCTGAAAATTGTAGCCTATATTTGGCCTATAAAATTGGTAGGAAGAATTTTCACATGGTCACAAACCACACAATAGCAAAATTAGCAGCATTGTAGTAAATTGGGGTAGACTTTAATAAGCGGCCTAAATTCTTTATTCTGTCTGGTTTGATTGTTTTTATCTGAATGAATAATTCTAGGTATACTACAATTTATTTTACAAACCATATGATTCCTACTTAGTAGTTACAGTCATTTGTCTTGTGAACAAGATAAAAAAACAGCTAGATGTTACTATTTGTTGAGAATTTGACAATGGCGGTGAATATGAGGAAATTGTGTGAGGGTTTGGTTACTGCCCTCAAAAGCCCACTACTATCTGCATAATCTATCAATATTTTAACATATTCATATTTTTGATGTATAGGTCTAGGCTATAGTTACATTTATTAATGTTATTGATACATTTGTTATTTTAAATGGGTAGACTTTGATAAAAGTGGATTCATGTGAGTTTGTCATGTGAGTTTGGATTTTGGTAACTCATGAGGAGAATTCTTTCCTCCCATTTCACGAAAGCAGTTACTTATTGATATCAAGCTGGGAAAATTGTATAATATACAATTTTATATTGTATGGTTTCTTTGATATCTAAGTCTAGACCATAGTTGGTTTTGTTGTTTTGTAATGTTATTGTAAAATTTGTTTTAAATATGTTATGTACGAGATTCCAAGTTGGATAATATATTGAATTGCTCGATAATAGCAATTGAACGAGTGTAGGCCGTTTATCAAAGTCTCCCCATAAGTTGCCACCATCACAATAAAATCAGGATACCAAATTATCGGCAGCAGTATGATAAGTGTCCAACACTCTAATGATCGATAATAAGTCATCAATTTGAATGATTTATGTGCTGTCGGACATGTTTATCCTGTTAAGTAATTTTAAGTACTACTCTGCTCAAACTTAGTTAACAAACAAAGCTATAAACAAAGTTTTCTTATTTTCTACAATGTGAAAAGCTTTTATTTTTTTTTTACGAGTAGTATTATAACTTCATTGTAATACAGTCTTAGTCTGTAACATAATTAAGTTCGATATAATGGTTCCAAATTAATTCAAACAAAGTTGAATAATAAATGGTAATTGTGTAGGTCTAGTGGCCGCTGTTCCAGTAACCTGTTCCGAGGCTACTTTTGTTAATCATATTACAAAATAACATGTTGAGGTATTATGTTCCAGTAACTTGTTCCAGTGGCACTAACATTCATTGATAAACTAATAAAATTTTAAATGGGTTAATTCATATTTTCACTATAAACACAATTGGTGGGTACTACGGTGGGTAATTATCTATTATCTCCTATTTCTTATTAGGAGGTATATTATGGTACTTATGTATTAACCACATCTTGTAATAGTAGCTGCTCACTTTAAATAAGGTAAAAGATAATGATAGGCCTTCTCATGATAAACATCTAATAAATAATGACAAGATTAGTGATTTAAGCCAAAGCCTTAGTTTTATTGATTAGAACTGTATATATAGTTTATTGATGTACATACTGTACTTTTAGTGTTCGTTTATGTTAAGTTTAATTATTTTAATATGTAATGTCCTATTGTCACTTGTAAAAATAATGCTAAATCTAAGATGTCGGTTAATTGGTACACACTGGAAGTGTTATGGAAAAAAGAAACACCTGGCTTAGATTGCAGAGCAAGTAATACAATATAATGGGTTTGGAATGTAGCTTACAGTGTTGATATATACATTTATATCTCGTGGCCAGGTATCTGTGTAAATAATATTTGGGGGTAATGAAAAAAGCAACCATAGTCTAAAGTTGATGCTTAATTCAATATCATCTGGCTTAGGTTGCATAGTGAGTAATATAATGTTATAATAGGATTGGAACGTAGCCTATAGTTGATTTATACATTTATGTGTTGTAACTTAGGTGTCTGTATAAGTAATAATTGATAGTAATGGGAATAGCAACTAGTTTAGAGTAGATGTCTAATTAGATATCATCTGGCTTAGGTTGCAGAGTAAGTAATATAACGTTATAATGGGATTGGAACGTAGCTTACTATAGATATATACATTTATATCTTTTGGCTTAGGTGTCTGTATTTAAGTAATAATTGGTAGTAATGGAAGTAGCAACTGGTCTAGAGTAGATGTCTAATTAGATATCACCTGGCTTAAGTTGCAGAGTAAGTAATATAACGTTATAATGGGATTGGAACGTAGTTTACAGTAGATATATACATTTATATCTTTTGGCTTAAGTGTCTGTATTTAAGTAATAATTGGTAGTAATGGGAATAGCAACTGGTGTAGAGTATATGTCTAATTAGATATCACGTGGCTTAAGTTGCAGAGTAAGTAATATAAATTTAATCAACCCTTCCTACAATAGGTATGTTATGTGAAGTAATAAAAAGGTATAATGGGTATGGAATTTAACTTAGTTGATATATACATTTATATCTTCTGGCTTAGGTATCTATAAGTAATAATTGGTAGTAATGGGAGTAGCAACTGGTCTAGAGTAGATGTATAATTAGAAATCACCTAGCTTAGGTTACAGAGTAAGTAATATAAAGTTATAAGGGGATTAGAATTTAGCTTAAAGTAAACATGTAAATTTATATCACCTGGCTAAAGTTATAATGTGATTGGAACGTGGCTTACAGTTGATATATACATTATATCACCTGGCGTAGGTGTCTGCATAAGTAATATGTAATAGTAATGGGAATGGAAACTAGTCTAGAGTAGATGTATAATTAGATATCACTTGGCTTAAGTTGCAGACTACCGTCCTGGATATGACGATAAACTGCCTCTTTCTCCCTAATCATTATCCTCATTCTTACCCACCCTCTTCCCGTACCGTAGGAAGACGTTAAAAGTTCGGCAACCTTTCTCACCCCAATCTAGTGCTAGACACTTGTAATTCTAGCACTTCCCTCTGTCTCAACCACACATCCTATCTTGTCCTAATTCCTTCCTCTCCTTAATGAATCGTACTGTTGTTTGCCGGGGAGTGCTTGAAATGCTGCACTTTTAAGAAGATGTAGCTGATGTGAATTTGCTCTTCCAAAGTAAACAGTAGTATGTATCCTGGTGCCAGTCACTTCGGTCCCTGGTCAGGAAGTGATTATTAGTCAGAAATATCACAGTTTTATGTTGCGACGTGTGAGATAGAGTCGTGTGTGTATTCCCGACTTTGTTAAATGAGATAAAATTGGACCCTGAAGAACTAAGGGTAGGGTGTCCTGCCAAGTTATTGCTGACAGGTTCCCGAGGATACTTGTTCCCGATGTCTCGGTCTGCACCTTAATTACGATGCGCAGGTTCAAATATTGATTGGCTATTGCGACTCCTCATTTGCATAAACCTAATATAGCTGTAAAGGGGTTTTAGTATGGATCTGGAAAAGAAGCGTATTTTTTCTTCAGAATCTGAAGAGGAAGGAGGGCAATTCCACGGTGTCGGACGTAAAATTCATACAGTTTTTCTTACTGTCTTTCTTAATTTATTGCAGTTGCCAGATAATATTTCACACTTTGACTACTTTAATTGAAAGAGCTAACAATAAGGAACATTTTGATAAATGAAAGTGCTCTTAAATATTACTCACTAAGTAATAATAAAATAAATATCACTGGTGTCGGACGTAAACTGCTGAGAATGTTAGTGGTGACTTCATTTAAGATATGTTAAAAACTCTATGCATTCTTTTCACTTAGACATGCAATAAAAATTGTGGTGGTGCACTAATAGATATGCTATAAAAACATGAAAATTTTAATTGGATTAATGATCTGGTTTTCCATTAATAAAATAATAAGTTTGGTGTCGGACGTAAAATTTTTGGTGTCGGACGTAAAATGTCTGACTTAAAAAGAAGGATTTGAGATGCTAGAGAATAAAATACACAAGATTAAACTACTAATGCGATTTTTATTAGCTAACTTAACATGTGATAGACATTTTTAAGATGTTAAGACAAAAAAATTAATATACATTAATACTATCATTGAATTTATATTGCTCCCTAGTTCCCTCGCAAGGAATCGGAGATCCAATTTTCTTTATGACATCTTTTAATAGGTAACAAATGCAATCTTCATCTTTGGGCCAGTAGTAGTATTTGCCAGTCTTTGAAACATGCATTACTTGTACTTCCACTTCATTTTCTTCAAGCTTCATTTGTTTGACCTCACCTGGGTAGAACACATCTTCGTACTTTACTACAACCCAGTCAAAAGGCTTAATATCATTTATTTGCAGAGTAGGAACTGGCTCTCCTTCCACCATTTCATCTTCGTCACTGCTGTCTGAATCAAAAGCTTGTCCTTTTAAAATCCTTACTTTTCTCATAGAAAGGTCTGTACTAGTCTCCCCAACTATGATGTAACGCTGGTCAGTGACAGTTGCACAGTAGTGCACAGAATGAGTATCTGGCACTAGGACTGCTGAATACCACATCTCTTCAACTTCAGTGAAAGAATTGTGTACATCTTCTTTGGAAATGAAGGCTACCATTATATTTGGGTTTCTTTCACCTGCTATTGTAGCAAATTGGCTAGCTGTACTGACAACACAATTCTTATTAGCTTTAACATAGTTCCAGACACTCCTTTTAATGGTCCCACCAATCCCATCTACCACACCCTTCCCATGGGAAGTTGCAAAAAAGTGCCATATGATCTTAATATTGAATTTTATTTCAAGTAAATGTAGAATAGAAAACAATCCTATTTTTTAACTGGGCTGATGTACCATCAGAAAAAACATTTACCATGCTATTTCGGGATATTTTGTCTTTAAATGGCTTAACAAGTAACTTGTGTAACAGAAAATTTGGGTTTTGGTATGATCCAAATCATTTGATACAATTACACAGCTTTCTCCAATGTCCTCCGACACCCACGTGTATGTTGTAAACACTGTAGCCTGGGAGTGGCTGACTGGATTTCATTTTGATGCAACAATGTTGCATTTTCAGAAAAGTCCATTTGTATCAAAATTTCTGAGCCATTGACTGTTGACTTTAAATTATTAAAAGTTTTAGCCTGTTCTCGCTTGATAAAAGTGTGAACTAAAAAGGGTTTTTAACTGAGCTTTCAATTCATCAAAAGTCCCTTGAACAGTGCTTATAACTTCAACCTTTTGTGCTCTACCTTCAACTTTTTGCCATTGAAAATACTTTAATGGCTCATCCAAGCTGTTTTCTGGAGCATGAAAATCTATCTTGTTTTTGCAGTTGTTACATTTTTGAAACATACACTCTTTGGAAGTTGAATCACAAACCATGGAGTTAATAAACTCTTTAAATTCTATTGGTAGATCAGTATGGGGTTTCAAACTTGATATTAATAATCGAACATTTTCATGATATGTGCAAATGCACACATTGTGTGGAATTTTCTCAAAACACATACAGTGTTTAGGCTTTAAGTTACAGAACTTAGATTTGCCAACAATCGTGTTGGGATATTTTTCTTTAAAAATCTTAAACGCCTCTCCAAGTGACATTGTTAAGTAACGAATCTGTACATAAGATTTTACCTTTTTTCCTTTTTCATCTTTTTCGCGCTGAATAATCCTGTCTTTCTTACCGGGGCCTGCCAAGAAACATCATCACTGTTAAAAAATGTCACCACTGTGGCAACTGTCTTTTCGCTTAGGCTTAGGCCATGGCATTTTGATGTGCTTTTGGGGTCTTGAAGTTTTAGACCACATTCATCCACTAGACGTTTGACAACATACCTTTTCTTCCGTGGTGAATTAGGAAGACTTCTGGATGCTCTTTTAACAGCTTTACCTAAAGACTGCCTAGTGCTGAATGGTGAGCCTTGACCTTTCTCAGGAGTCACAGGGTCCTGACCACCTTGATGTGGTAAAGATTTTTTTTTAGAGTAGTAACCCATAACACGCTGTACTTCTCTGCATTTGAAATCTTTCATTTCCTTTTCGGTTGCTGATTCTTTGAATATTTGTCTATTCACTTTTTTTCTCAACCTATCTTTTTCCAAAGCAGCTGCATATTTTACTGGGTCAGCCTTCTGTCTTTCTCTTCTGCGGGCCATCTTTTCTTTATTTGTTAACGGCATCTGAAAAAATCCACGAAGCATTTAAGTAAAAGGTTTAAGTTTGCCTCTTTAAACTAAATACTAAAATTTTGTTAATATACTTGTGGACATAAGGTACAATTTTACTTTGAGGTTAGAAAAAGTCAAACTCTAATATAAATCTATATTATTATTTAAATATTTACTCAGTTTGATATTTTGCACAATAAAACACTAACAGAATGAATTAAGAATATGCATTTAGACTTACCTTTGTATTTGGATATTAAGTAGAAAGGAATCAGGTTGGAGATGAGTTGTGAGTTTCTTCTCTAACAATGAACTCATTTACTGTGTAGTAAATAAAGTAACATAACCTGAAATAGAAACAACTACCTAACATTTTACTTCTTCTTCCTTTTTCAAAGAGGAATTTATTTAAAGGTTTTAATTGGTATTATACCCATTCAGCCTTTCACAGTTTTTTCATGTGTCATTGTATAGAAAGATAACCGACAATTTATTAATTTAATTAAGTGTAAAACATTACATAACCAAACCTTAAGAAGTTAGAAACCTTAGTAAAAAGGCAAGTGTAAAATATTTGTATGACCTAGCTGTTGTTAATGGTTGTTATGGGAACCAAATGCATTAGGGGTCGGACGTAAGTCAATTGTTGGAATAATATTTTACGTCCGACACCTGTCTATAAAATTATGTATGCAAGATAATTATTTTCTCAATGCATGTTGTTAAAGCACATAACAAGCTAGTTTAAAAACCAAAGTTTCATGTATTTAAAAAAATTTTGTAACTCAGCAGAAAACTAAACGTAGGGGAAAGGGGGGTACCTTTGAACACTTTTTTGAAAAAATATTTTTTGTATTTTTTTTAAATTAATTATTTTGATAAACAAGCATGGGGACATTGATCTTTAGACTATTATGCAAACAAATTACTTAAATTAATGTTAATAATCTTCAAAATATCTAGGCTAAAAAAAAAAAAATTAAAGTTCACTGCATGTTGTTCAAATGTACCCCACTAAGGGGTAAATTTGAACAAGCCTGGAGTAGGTTTGAACAATGACGGGGTGGATTTGAACATTGGATAATTAGTAAAGAAAAACTAAGGAAATACACAAAAACATTTTTATTCATAGTGTGCACTAATCAAAGGTACATTACAGATTGTGTAAAACAAAATTTAGGTTCAACTTCTACTTTTTTAACATTGAGTATTTTGATCGAATTCTCCTTTTACAACTTGTCGTCGATGAGGAAAGGGTCCATTTCCAATCAAAGGTACTGGCCCGTAAAAAAGATATTTATTTTCTATTCACTTGAACATCATCCATGTTTTGGCCACTCATATGAATCTCCAAGTCCTTCTTTCAAAAACTTAATTTTAGAAAATCCTTCATCCGGGAAATCAACCACCCTTCCTAAAATACCAACTTATATCATAAAATACAGCATAGTATTTTTCAAGCATCGGACATATTTTTACTTGTTTAGACAGGTTAGGCCTATCGAAGTTGTCATCTTCTTCAGAGCTCTCCACCCAGTCTGATTCTCCACTTTCCATATAAATTGGGTCAGGATCGTCACAGTCAGACTCGTATTGAAATAGATTTATGCTTATTTGTTTTTCTTCTTTTGTTATGTCCTGATTTTTTTGTTTTTTTTCTGGTAAATCTAATTTTCTTTTTGCCTTTATGTCACGCTGCTTCCTTAGTTTCTTCTTTTTTCTGTTTTTCTAAAAGCTTTCTTTTGATTTCTTCTTCCAACCGAATTTTTTCTGGAGTGGCCGTAATTATTTTCAATTTTCCTGGTTCTCTTCCTTTTTTTACATTCTACTGAAGATTTTGCCTGCAGCTGGGGATAAGGCCTAACAACCTCTGGACTAGGAGACACTGCTACGGTTTTGTTTAAAATCCCATCATTTAGGCTTTCATTTTCAATTGATGTTGAACCTGTAGGTCTAGCATTAGATGTACCTTGGCTGTAATTTTCATTTTCGCGTCCTAGATTAGAAGATTTCGTAGTGTCAGTGTAGGCGTACTAGAGGTTATCATCGCTTCAGAAAATGGGAAATCTTCATCAGTAAACACAGTTGTAGAATATGGCCATATTCCACACTCCTCAAATCCTTTTAAGATATTCTTCCTTGTAAATGCTAAATTAAAAGCTTTTGATGCCAACCCAGCTAAATCATGAATTGAGAGTTTAGATCCGGGGTTGTTTGTTAGCCCAGTTATTTTGAACTGTGGCTAAGTTTTGTTTAAATGGTCCTAAAATTGAAACATCTAGAGGTTGGACACGATGGCTACAATGAGGAGGTATTGTCACAATACAAATACCATTATCTCTTGCGTGTAATATTGCATCCAGAGTGCAATGGGATTTCGTGGTTGTCGAGAATCAACAAAACTGGTGATTCTTTTGAGCAGTGGGCTGTACTTCACAAAGTGCTCCAGCACTTTGAGGAACAAAGCATTAGTGATCCACCCACTAGTAGGGGAGTTAACAAGTTCCTAAGCTTCCACTGATAGCACCTACCATTAAACTGTCATGTAGTCTAGCTCGGGAAATATGAAAACTGGAGGAATGGTATTGCCTGCCGCATTAACAGTAGCAACCATTGTAATAAGGCTGCCTCTTTCTCCAGACACAACTTGGCCTACTTGTTTAGTGCCTTTTTTAGCTACAACATTTGGGGCTTGCACGACAGTTTTAATCCCAGTTTTTCATCAAGATTGGTAAATGTCACTCGGAGGAAAATTTGTGTTTTTTGTAAACATCATCTAAGTTTTTTTGAAATTCTTCAATGTTTTTCCGATTGAAACCTAATGTTCTAGCTAAGCTTGTGTTTTCAGGTTTTCTCAGTGATAAATCTTTATGTCTTTTCATAAAACCTTTCAACCAATCTAAACCAGCTGTTTTATTATCTTCCCATTTTTTTTGGACATCGGCCCAATTTTTCTGCATACTGAAATGCAAGAGCTCTAATGATTTTGTAACGTGAGACCATAGTTCATCGCAGAACATGTAATAATATATTCTTCTAGCATTTTTTCTTCTTGAGCTGAAAAATACTTGGTTAGAAGTGTACTTGCTATTAAATGTTAAAAGGGGTGCGGGTGCTGAAGGGACTCTGATATCAGTGTGCTCAGATGGTAAATTTGTCTTTAGAAGAGCCTTTGCTTTTTTTATTCGATAGAATAACATGGTATGAACCAAGCCAACGATTCTGCTGCTTGACGTATTGGGACGTTTTTTTTTCCAAAACAAGCTTAACAGCTTCCTCCACATCTCGCTCATTTATCTCTGGGCCCACTTTTTTTCTTGATGTAGTTTCTAACCATTGTAACCTGAAACAATACAAAGTGAGTTATTACCTAAACATAATGTAAGTTAGTAATTTATTGTTTTAGTAGGCCAAGGCCTACAATGTAAGATCAAATTAGGTTTGTTTCAATATTAGGCTGCTGATATCAAATTTTTTTTTAATGAAGAGATTTAAGACGTAAGACAACTTGTGTGTTTTAATGTAAGAAAAGTACTAGATTTAAAAATATAAACATGGAACTAATACAAAAAATAGGCTTCATGCTTATTCTATCTTGATGATAGCCTACCATTATATGTTCTAGGTTTAAAACAATTCTCTTAATATTTATAATTTTCCAGTAAAAAATAAAATAAATAAATTGTTTTAACTTGTACAAAAATGCTAATAAATAACCTAAAAAAATTCGGCTTTCTTATATTTTATCTTTTTTTTACAAAACCAGTAACTTTTATGAATAATTTTAGAATGTTCAAATGTACCCCCCAATGTTTGTTCAAATGTACCCCACATGTCACAGTAGAAGAAACTGATTTTTTTTCTTAGTTAGTTGAACAGATTATCTTATGTTATTATATTCAAAAAATTCCTCAATAAATGTACTTACCTCAGAATATAAGGTTGGTCAATTCTTCAATTCTTTCTTCCGCTGACAGTCTTACAACTCAAAAACTCAAAAGTTTACAAAATGTGGCTAAAACCTAACCTATCTGGCACTGAATACAAAGTTAAAAGAAATGGAGGGAAACAGGTGTACTAGGTCATACAGAATGAGAAGAAGAAGTAGAAAAAAAATCAGGCAGTTAGCTCATCAAATGGCGGGAAATTTAAACTTGTTCAAATGTGCCCCCCAGTTCAAAGGTACCCCCCTCTCCCCTACTTTTTTGGTGTCGGAGTGTAAAATTAAAAGTGAGCCATATTCCAACACATCCAAATTCTTTTTTACTTTTGGATTTTTTTTTTATGTCAGTATACCAAAAGTTAGCTTACTTTATAAGGTTTTGAACTATAAGTGTTTCAATTTTAAAATCTCTATAATAAGTATATTTATTTCATTGTTTGTTTAGGACCGTATTTCTAATTGTTGAAAAAAATTGAAATAAACTTTTGTTTAAAGCTATCATACTTAACAGCCAAACTTCATTTTGAAATGTAGTACCAGTTTCTTATAAAGGTGTATTTGAGCTTTAAAAAAATATATAGTTGTATAGGATTTTATGAAAAAAACTTTTTTTGGTAGAGGTTGACGTTTCTGTGGAAATGCCCAGGAATCAAAAAACACAAATTGCAGATAAAAACACGAATGTCCAAAATCTCCCCACCTCTCCTGTTTGTGTTTAAGCCCAAGGATGAAAATCAACACTTGTCAAAGGTGAGCTCCTAGCGGAATGGGCGGCTCTCAGTCTTCTGTTAGGAAACTTCATAATGGAAGCATTCTGGTAGACGCTGTGAACGCTCTACATGATCACATTTCTCTCCATGATAATCCTTTTGACAAATGAGAAATTGTTAACGTCCTCACGAGGCATCAACACGTTCATGACGTAGTGCTCCACCGGTGGTACATGCAGACTTTTCTAAAGTGCGTAGTGTACCACCGGTGGCACACTCAATAATGCTATTTCTAATTATTCTGTAAAAGAAAGTATTATAGTTAGACCATTCAAATTGTTGTTATGGCATCTAGGAAGGCTCTTCTTACAAAAAACTGTCATTATAGCTAAATCGTCCCATTTTTAAGGTAGAAACAAAATCAATATAATGCAATGAGTTTTATTGAATAATTAAGTTTTTCATAAAAACATATTTGGTGTTATTTTTTAATAGTTTTGTTATAGCTATTCCTTATGCTTATTAAAACACTGAAGACACATCGTTGGGTTATTTGGACAGTCCAGACAAAAAGTTGCCACCCGTTTTGTTTTCACCCTCGCCACTTTTGCACCATGAAGTAAAGGGTCATTCCATGTCAAGTCAACCAGGTCATGACACCCACCTCCTTAGATTTTGATGAAACTTGGCACAATTGATGCATTTGATATCCTATTGGTAAATACAAAATTTTATTTCTCTATCTCTTTTAGTTTTTTCTACAAATTTTTTAATTTTTCTTAATTTAACGCGATTTTAGGCCTCTGATTTCGCGTCTTGCAATGTAACTTGTAGCATAAAAAATTAATATCATGAAAACTATTTGAGATATCACCATGAAACTTTGCATAATATTTAATTAATATTTTTAAAATAAAGAAAAAATACATTCACTAACCTATCTCAACTCCAAAAAATAATAAAAATATTATAATCAGAATTTGTTTTATTTGAAAACCGTTGTCGGGATTTACTAAAATTGCAATATCTCAGGTTTCAGACCTGGCTTTTTTCACATGTTTGACTGATATTCAACATTATTTATGAGTAACAAAATTACAGACCAACTAAAAGAATACACAATTTGAAACATTTGGTTTGAAAGTAAATTAAAGTTTAATTTTAACTTTTCTTGTATTAAGTTGTTATCAGAACAAAAATACTCAATTAAACTTAGTACTCAAGTCACTTTCAATTTAAAAGTATTTACAAAACCTTTATGAAGATAAATTGTAAATTATTTACCGTACTACTGATCATGTTTGTATCAACTATGAAATGTTTAAAATTTTATATATCCACTTATTTTTTGTAATTATTTCTAAAATCAATTAATTATTGATAGAGCAAGGGGTCAGAACTAAGACATGACAAAGATTTATAAAAGAGACATTATAAGCACTAATATTTACACAGCCTGTATGACTCATCTATTTTGTCTCAACAGAATCCTTTCATGTTGGTTCATGCTCCTAGCTCTACAGCTAACCACTGAACACTGCCTCAGTTTAGACCTTGCTTTGAGTGAGTGAAGACCTATAGTGCAAACTTCTTGTGCAGTGATTGTGATTTTTAATTTTAGTAAGTGAAAGTGAAACATAACAGTTACAGTATATAACTATGTGATTTACATTAAATGTTTTTTAATAAAACTATTTAGTTTTGAAGTAAAGATGCACCTTTTAATTTTGGAAATCAACAAGAGTCAATTTTATCTGACTCAGTGATTATGTAAAACTAAGTGAATAGGCTAGTTACAGGTTGTACCTATTTTTCTTCTTGGACTTTAAAATGGGGTAAGCGGAAATCAAAATGACAAATCCTCAAGCTTGTAGCATTGGACTATTTAAACAATCAGACTGTTTTCAGACAACTTATACACCTCCCAAAAAATTACAATCTATCAGAATTAACTGAGGAAGAAAAATAATTAATTCAACTTAGATCTGGAATCAATTTAATTGAATTTAAAAATGTTTGTTCCCATCACAGCTACTACTTTCTCAATGTGTTTGAAAAATATCAAACAGTATGCATAGATCCATTACAAAAACACAAAAAAGCCAATAAAAAAGTCACTAAGAAGTGTAAGTTTTTCAAAACAATTGTGTGAAAAAAATATTTTTATTAATCCTGGACAAAAGATATGCCCTTCATGTCGAAACTTCTGTAAAGAAAAAACTAAAATCACTGAAAATGAATCTGATGACGAACTAATGATTGAATTGGATTCATTTGAATCTAGAAATGTCTCCCTTTCACAAACAAATGCAGCCTTAGATGATTTGGGTTTAACTCCAATTAAACTTCATAATTTGTCATCACATAGTAAGGGATCGTATTACAAAAGAAAAGTTGAAAAAGTAACAAAAGAAGTAAAGAAAAAAATCTCCAAAGCTCTAGATTATGACACTGAAATGTCAGAAGACGAAAAAGAAGATGAAAGAAATGTTATCAAAAAAAGCAGATTTTGATAAGATCGTGGGCCTTTTAAAAGAAAAACTTATGTCTGTTGGGAGATCCCAAAAAGTCCAGATTCTGACTTTGGAACCAGAAAAAAGTTGCTCCAGAATTTCAGGTGACCGAATATATGGTAAAACAAGCAAGACAACTTAAACGAGAGAAAGGTATCCTAGCTATCCATGACCCTAAAAAAGGTAACACACTCTCCGAAAACACAGTTAAACTTGTGACAGACTTTTACCAAAGTGATGAGAATTCAAGAGTTTTACCCGGAGCAAAAGATAAAGTGAGCATTAAAAAAATATTTATATGCAAAAATGACTTATTCTCAGTAATTTGAGAGCTTTACTCTTGTTTTAAATGGGAATGTCCCGACTTGAAAATAGGATTCTCGAAATTTTGCAGTTTAAGACCAATGTGGTGTGTCCTTGCTGGGTCAGCAGGTACCCATACAGTATGTGTATGCAGCATACACCAGAATGTGAAATTGTTACTAGATGCTGTAAATATTGAAGAAAGTTCAAAGATTTGATCAAGATGTTGGTTTGTATTGTTGGAAACAGTGAGTGTATGCTACGCCATTGTGACAACTGTCCGACTGATGATGCCCTGATTGAATACTTAACTGCAAAATTGAGCGAAGGTTATGATTTAGAAGAATAAATAATTATAAGCCAATGGGTTAATACTGACAGGACAGAAATGGTTAAGCAATCAATCAGCGTTGAAGACTTTATTTCTTTACTGAGCAAATCTGTAGAAAACCTAATCCCACATTAATATATTACAAAATTACAGTCTAAAACTTTCAGAAAGAAGATCCGCCTTTGAATACAGCAATTGTAGTAATGGATTTCAGTGAAAATTATTCTGACACCATTCAAAATGACATCCAAAGTTATCACTGGAACGGAGGTGGATGCATAATTCATCCAGTTGGTCTCTACTTGAAAAAGGATGATAAAGTTGTAATTTCCAACCATTGTTTCATAAGTGATGATTTACAACATGACACTTGTTTTGTGAATTACGTACAAAAAGAAATTTCGAAATGGCTGAAAGAAAATCATCCCGAAATAAACTAAGTTCATTATTTCACTGACAGCTGTGCTGGTCAATACAAAAATAAATAGAAATAGTTTCAAAAACCTAACAAACCATCATGAAGACTTTGGAACGAAAGCCGAACATTCATTCTTTGCAACAAGCCACGGGAAATCAATATGTGATGGCATGGGAGGAACTGTTAAGAGAATTTTGAGAAAAGTCAGCCTTCAACTTTCAGATGAAAATCAAATCAAGACAGCAACTGCAGTTTATGACATCTGTAAAGTCAACATTGAAAAAATAAACTTTCACTTTATTGACACAAAAAATGCTGAAGCTTTCAGATTGGAGTTAGTGTCACGATTTTTAACCACCAAGACTATTCCCGGTACTAGAAGTTTCCATTATTTCAAACTATTAAATACAAATGAAATTGAAATAAGGAGGACTACTGATAGTCCTAATCTTACTCCAATGTTTTCTTTTGCTTCTGCTACGGATTGGGTCTGCATTCAACCATCTTTAAACGATTATGTGGCTGCAAACTACGATGGAAAGTGGTACTTTGGACTCGTTAAAAATGTGTTTCATGAAGAAGAAGATGCTGAAATTCTTTTTCTTCGCCCTCCAGGACTTGCTGCCAGCTTTTATCGGTCTTAAGGGGAGTCGGAACGCCCATCTTCCCCATGTTAGCAAAGTTGCATTATTCTCAGAAAGTACTTAGGCTACAGTCATAATTTTTTCAACATTTGTTTATTACCTTATTTTGTGTAATCAGACCCAACTTGGATAATTTTCAAAATGTTTTTCCTAGTGAAAAATTTTTTTTCCAAATCAATTTCAAAAATCACGTAAGCGTTTGGTAAAATTTTTATAGCAGCAAATCTAAGATTGCAAATTGCATGAAATTGGGTCTGATTGTTGGCAATAGCCTATAGATTATGTGGGAAAAATTTCAGTACTGTATCTTGAATACTTCCTGAGAAAAATGTACCTTTATGAGAAAAAGGCTAACTTTCCGGAAATCGCATTTATTGTGAAAACGACAAAATGAGGCTCTAGGCCTACCTTAGGAAAGTCCTGGGCCATACTGGGGTCCATCTGCTTCATCATCCTTTTCATTTTGAACCATTCTTCTTTTTCTTCTTTCTTGTATGGCTTCTTTCGTTATTCCTTCCTCAGCTTTCTCACTTTTCCTCTGTCGCAATTCATCAATTCCGCGCAAATTACTCACTGACCTATCACATAAACTTAGTCCAAGCTTCTGGAAAACATCAAGTTTGCCACTATTTCCATCATTGAACGAAATGACAGCATCATATACACCAAGTTTCAACGTATCCAGCCTTACGAAGACCCGTTTTGGAATTTTGGCCCATACAACATTGTTGAAGCTCTCGTTTGGATTCTGCGTATGTCCGTTTAAACATTTTTTTAACAACTCAGAATTTGTTAGTGCCCTGTAGATGTATTTTATTTCTAACATTATCTCTTAAGGTAGGCTACCTTTGTGGTCATAAACTGTACCTTGAGCCTTAGCCTTCTCATAACCGCACCACGAGTCTGCGCCTTTCGGACACAAACCGTGTTGAGGATTTTCATTAGTGGAGAGTTTATGAAAGTAGGTGGCCCAAATATTTTTCTTCATTTCTTCTACATTCTTTACACCTCTTCTTATTGCAAGGCCATAATATGTTTGTAATTTGTCTATTTGGGCGTCTGTTAGTCTTTTCTTTCCCCCAAGCACCTTACCGTCACCTAATTTTTTCCCTTTTGTCTTTCTCTTCAACTCTCGCAGCCTTGATCCCATCCTCTTCTGTATATGGCCCATACATTCAAGCTTTTCTATTGTGACATCTTCCCCATATGGCTTAGCCTCATTCACTATTTGACATCCCTTACTGTCACCGACCCCGATGTTTTTAGTGTACCGTACATTTTGAGCAACGGAGTTCCTAAAAATTTCAAGCGCACCGGCACCTTCCATGCCTACTGAGCTTCCGTCATAGTTTTTTGAACACTTATGTTCCTTCTTTGTTTTCAAACTACACTCATGGCAGAACTTGACACATTGACAACTTTACCCGTATCAAAACTAGTGACACTTGGGCACACCTGACCCGGTGGGGTAACACTCCTAGTGACGGGTGTGTGTCGACAACTGGGACGGACAAAGTCCGTTCAATGATTGGAACCCCCTCCTTTGCCACGACCCAACTACAGCAACCGCAATATCCCTACATCCATTATTTTCTTGAATTGCTTCTTCAGTCGCCTTCATCATACTGTCTTCTGCAACTGATTTGACAGCTGTCTGTAATGCATTAGTATACTTCTCAAACTTTTGGGGAGGCTTAGGCAAGTCTAACAATATACAAAGTTCATTACCTGCTGTAGGCCCTTTTCCGATGGTTCGCAGTGCACAGACAAACTTCATATTTATATCATAAAGTCGTCCATCAGCTAAGATTTTGGAGTTCAGGAACTTTTCTCCCTTCAGACAGAATGTACATTTCAACATTGATTTCACAACAAGTCCATTGTTCTCTTTATCATTACTACACAACACAAGTTCGATTGAGTCAGTTTGGTTACAAAACTTACATTTTACAAATTTTCTAATTGCTTCGGATAATAATGATATGTCAAAAATCAAAGTGCCAGATCCAGATGAAACAAATTGGTCAAACATGTCAAAAGACAGCCTTTTACTAGAAACGTCTGGCTCAGTATGTGATTTGTTGGTGGCGTCCCATTAGGTGAAACATCTACTGACGTCTTAGGCCTAGGCCTAGTGAATTGGTTTCCTAAATTATGTCTTCTTAGTTTTGTAGCTAACCTTTTGCCTAGACATTGCTAAAACAACTCAAACAACACTAATATAATATAATAAATACGATAATTATAAACTATTAAACGTTACTGAAAAACTAAAACACAATTATAACACTAACACTTCTCTAAAACACTGAAAGCAAAATGTAAACAAGTTGGATTTATTTCACAACAAACATAGGCTAATAGGAAAATCACATGTCAAGTAACATCAGAGGTAACACAGAGTAAGAATCAAGTCATAGAGGTTAAAACTTCTCTGTGTATAGAGAAGTGTGCACTATACAATGTGCTGAAAGAAGTGGTCAGCTTTCTCAACGCGTTTTCCGACCAAAAACAGCTGACATACCTCTAGTTTTTATTTAATTTTGAAACTTAGGAATAAGATACAACTGTGAGAGTTATATTTTTTTAAAGGGAATAAACTAACAAATCAAAATAAAAAATAAAAAAAATTGTATAAATTTTTTTTTTGCGTTCCGATTCCCCTTAAAGAGAAGACTTGCGCATAATACCTTTAGAGCACATTATCAGTACAGTTGATGCACTGCAATCAAATATCACTGGCAGAATGAACTACTTCAAAAAAGAGTGTATCAGAAAAAAAAGAAGAGTGTTGGATGAAGTGCAAAAAATATAACAAGCAGAACTAATAATTGCTATAAAACATATTGATTCTTAGACTTCAGTTTTTATTTTATTTCACATTTATTAAATGTAAGTAAACAGCAAATTTATAATTTCTTAACACATTGACTGCTGAAAAAAAATATTAATACTTTTAGCGGTACTGAAAATTTATTGTAGTGTGATTACTTACCATAGACGTATAGAAGCCTCAATATGAAGTTTTCAGCCTCTCAAGTGATTTTGGCTTGGTGGTTGTGACGTCACAAGTGAGCGGTCGGATCCGGCCGCGCAGCACCCGCGCGGGACATGGCGCGCACGACTTTGGCAGTTTTTTGCATACACTGTTTGAAAACGTGTTTTATTTACACTTTTACTATAACTATCACTAAATATTTTTTATACACTATTTACAAGGCCTTCGGACACATTCTTCTTTATTATGGTGCATGGTATTTTTCGTAGCACCCAACTGGGCACAAGGCTGGTTCGCCAGGGCACTGAGCACAAAAATATATTGACTTGGAATTTTTTTCTTCCTTCCTCGAGGCATAGTCTACAACGGACCCTGATATGACTCCCTTTAGCATCTCTTTTGTTGGTCTTTGATAGCACATGCGTCGGATTTCTCGGGGGGCGGACCGGAACTGCTTGCTGTTTTTCAGGAAGGAGGGCCCCTACTACTTCAAGTCGAAAGTCATACAAACTAAGATTTGAGTCCTCATTGGCAAAATTATGAAGTTTATATGCATTGACCATTACCATCTGGATAAAGTGTATGAACACTTTCTTGTACCACCTCAATGACTTGTGTTCCATTGGGTAATAAGACATGAGTTGGTCATTTCTGTCTACCCCTTTCATATTTGCATTGTACTGCAATATTGGCAAGGGCTTTTCTCTCTGTATTTGCCTTCTGTTGGTCGATACTGCCATTGTATTTTCAAACTCTGTTGAGAGGTATGCAACAACTCTTCGGTCCTTCCATTTTGCTACCATTACCCCTTCCGCATATGCTGCGATTGTCTCTCTTTTCTTCAGTTTTGCATTCTTCACCTCGTGTGGTAAATATTTTCTATCAAGCCGCAATGTACCAGTGCAGTACGTTTTCTGAGACAGAAGTTCTGATGCCAGAGGAAAACTGTTATAGTAGTTATCCATAAAGAGAGCATGGCCATTGTTTAGTTTTCCCCTCATTAGATGAAGTACTACTTTTGTCGCATGTCCATGGCCTGATAGCTCACCATCGGAGCCTGTGTAGATTGTCAATCTTACTGCTAATCCATGGGGCTCACATAGAGAATATACCTTGATCCCGTACTTATGACGTTTTCCTTTGATATACTGTCGGAAAACGAGTCTTCCTCTCCAGAGGATCATGCCTTCGTCAAGGGAAAGCTCTCGGCAAGGATAATACAAGGCATCCATCTTGGAATTAAAATAGTCTATCAGTAGTCTAACTTTATATAGTCTGTCGTCAGTACTCTTGGCATTGTCTGCGAAATGGAGGCACCTTAGAATAAGCAGAAATCGGTCGGGGCTCATCTGCTCTCTTACCACACCAAAATTAAAAAATCGGCTTGTTTTCCAGTAGTCGTTTGTCCTATTTACACGTACAGTGCCCATGTGAAAAAGAATTCCGATAAATATCTTTAGTTCTTGCACAGTGAGATCTTTGCGCCAGTTGTTGATGCGGGATTTGGGCTGCAGATTTGGTCTAAAAAATACTTCTCTGGCATATCTATTTGTTTCTTTCACGATGTTCTCCAAAAGAATTGTATCAAACATAAAAAAAACCAATCGATAGGTTTGTTGTTACCTGGTACAGGAACTTTTAGCCGATTTTTCTCCGTAAAGGGAAACTCACGCAGACCTGCAGTGTTAGGAGACCAAACTGGGTTATAGACTCTGGTTTCGTCCTCAGCGTCTGAGTTATCGCTATTTTCACCTGCACTTGTTTCGTCAGTATCATTTTCAAAGTCACTGTTATCAGAATTATTATCAGTGTCAATATTTCTGGAAGTGGATGCCATTCTAACAAAATACCAACACTCAGTCAGGGCACAAAATACGAGAAAAATAGTTTATACAATATTGCACAACCTGGCCCGGCTCACGCTTCCCCTCCCTACAGCGCACTGAAAGTCCCGCTAAAACTCCATACAGACCTAACCTAATTGAAGTTTGTTCATTCACACTGTATCTATTTTTATTCACTAATAACTGTACAATAATCACAACACACAGTCAAAACATACACTAGGATTACACACACATTGATTGAATTTAAAAATGTCCAACGCGAAAACTGAAACTTGTTTGCAGTACTATAATGGCTACGCACCACGCTGACAAAAATTCACCGTCTCTGAGCAAAAGCTGAGCTCGCACTGGCTACAACGAACAGAGTAGTAGAGGAGGTCGGATCTGGCCGCTCCCCATTGAGTGTGTTAATAATATTATACTTTTTGGAATATTAACTAAACATGTGAAAAGCCATACATCTTTTTTGTTTATCTGTTAGTCTATGTATCTAGGAGTTTATAAATAAAATATGAACACTACCAGGTCTGAGACCTGAGATATTGCAATTTTAGTAAATCCCAACAACGCTTTTCAAATAAAAAAAGTTTTTGATTATAATATTTTTATCATTTTTTTGGAGTTTAGATAGGTTAGTGTATGTATTTTTTCTTTATTTTAAATATATTAATTAAATATTATGCAGTTTCATGGTGATATCTCAAATAGTTTTCAAGATACAAATTAATTTTTTAAGCTACAAGTTACATTGCAAGACGCGAAATCCGAGGCCTAAAATCGTGTTAAATTAAGAAAATTAAAAAATTGTAGAAAAAAAAACTATAAGAGATAGAGAAATAAAATTTGGTATTTATCAATAGGATAGCAAATGCAACAATTGTGCAAAGTTTCATCAAAATCTAAAGAGGTGGGTGTCATGACCTGGTTGACTTGACATGGAATGAATGACCCTTTACTTCATTGTGCAAAAGTGGCGAGGGTGAAAAAGTCAATATTTTGGGGTCAAGTAACCCCGGTTTACGGTAAATAATTTACAATTTATCTTCATAAAGGTGTTGTTAATACTTTTAAATTGAAAGTGACTTGAGTACTAAGTTTAATTGAGTATTTTTATTCTGATAACAACTTAATACAAGAAAAGTTAAAATTAAACTTTAATTTACTTTCAAACCAAATGTTTCAAATTGCGTATTCTTTTAGTTGGTCTGTAATTTTGTTACTCATAAATAATGCTGAAACGTCCTGGGTATGACGTTAAACTGCCTTTCCCATCCTTTCCCGTATCCTTAATCCTATCCGTCCCTACTCACTCCTTTCCGACTGTTCCGCTTCGTCACCCGCTGGGAGTGCCCCAGCCCTAATTAGGGAGTGCCTTCTTGTTAGTGTGCTGGGGCTGATGTGCATTTGCGCTGCCGACGCGTCAGTGAAGATACGGATCTGAAACCAGCCACGTCAGTCCTTGGTCAGGAAGTGTGAAGTGAGCAGAGATGTCGGAGTCTCTGCTGCTACGTGCGAGCCCGAGTCGTGCGCGAATTCCCGTCTCGGTTAAACGAGCTAACACCAGGCCCCGGGGAACTGGGGTAGGGTCTGTTTGTTCAAGGACCCGAGGGCACGCCCGTTCCTGGTGTTTCGGCCCGCACCTCTTCACACAAAGCGCTGGTTAACTTTCTATGGATACCTCCCCAACTCCAAGGCACAGTGTAGTAAACAGAGATTGCGAAAGTAATCTGAAAAGACCATCACCTGACTCCATGCAAGAAGAGGACAGCAAACAAAGAAGAATAGATCAAAATGACGAGGCCTATGCAACAAACACTCCACTGTTCCTAGTCTTCAAGTCGAGAGATGAAAAGAACCCTCTATCCAAAGCTAGTCCCTTCCTTATTAACAAGACAATTGTAGGAGCAGGAGGCCAGCCAAACTCCATTAAGAAACTTCGAGATGGAACTGTTCTGGTGGAAGCGGTTGATAGTAAGCAATCGAAACAACTACTGAAGATGACCTCATTCTTTGATCAATTTCAAGTAGTAGTTCAACCCCATGGTACCCTGAACTCTTCAAAGGGTATCGTTTTCAGTAGGGAGCTGCTAGAATGCAATCTAGATGAGGTAAAAGAACAACTTAAACCTAGTTTCGTAACTGATGTCGTCAGAATAACCCGGATGGAAGGAACGAATCAAATCGCAACTACCGGGCATATCCTAACCTTCAACTTACCCCACCCTCCGGAGACGATTAAGGCAGGATATCTTGTTCTGTCTGTACGTCCGTACTTTCGAAACCCACAGCGATGTTTTCGATGTCAGAAGTTCGGACATTCTAGTAAAGTATGCCAAAACAAAGAACTGTGCGTACAATGCGGTAAGGAAGACCACAACAAAAAGACATGCAACATAGAACCCTTCTGCGTTAACTGCAAAGGAAAACACTCCGCAGCCTCAAGAAATTGCAAGATATACCTAGAAGAAAAGGAGGTAATAAACATTGCCACAGTTAACAAGCTGTCATTCGTGGATGCTCGCAAAGAATATAGAAGACAAACAGCTCAACTGCCGAAGAAAGATGTGTCCTACGCAAAAGCTGCTGCCTCGACAACCCGAGATACTCCTTCCTGTTCTCATTGTTCTTCCTTGGAGGCGATGGTTGAAGCCCTGACACAACAAATGGCAAATGTCATTAGTTTACTCTCGGCTAACTTCAATCCAATCCCCCAAGTACAACAGAAGCTACTTCCAGCGAAGACATCTGACGATCCTCGTCTACAGAGCACTAGAGAAAAATTTATAAAAAACACCAAACGAAAAAACTAATGTATCCGGGAAACTAAAGCCTCAACAGCTAACGCCAGCTGAAAGAAAAGCGCTCAACGACAAACTAAAACAAAGTATTAAAAGTAAGATTGTCAATCGCTCCCAAGGATCACGAAACACTTCCACACATTCCCGTTTTTCATCCCAATCAAGTGTTATGGAGGAGGACGAGATTGTGGATGAACAAACCTTATAAGCCCCACACACTACCGTGATGAGAACACCTGTACGTCATGGCACCAGTGATGTCTAGGAACCAGAAAATAGGTTTAGCTCTTAAGCCCCGTTTACACTAGCATGTAGCGCTTGCGTAAGTAGGACGTGCAAGTTAATGCAAGCTGTACTTGCATGCAAGTCAAGGTTTACACCTACTGCAAGTGGAACTAGCCTCAATTCCAGTCAGTGCAGTGCTACATGTGATGCGGAATGTCGGATGTTATAGAGGACGTTAGGGCTGTAATGAGAGATGCAGTTAGTGTGTTACGTGATGAGCTTTTTGTAGAAGCAAATGAATTACTATTAAATATAAAGAGAAGAAAAAAAAGGTCATGCTGGGAAAGAAGATGGGTTTCAAGAAGGCTGCAACTAGGAGGATCAAAACTATTAGATGAATTGGCGAGAGAAGACCAAGATAGCTTTAGGAACATCCTCCGTCTCTCAAAAAATAAATTTGACGAATTGCTAGACCATGTGAAAGAGTGCATACAGAAAAAGGATACAAAGATGAGGGTAGCCCTACCAGCAAAAATTAAGTTACAAATTACGTTAAGATTTTTGGCTACTGGAGATTCCTTTGCTTCCCTACAGTATTTTTTATCGAGTACCAAAATGCACTATTTCAAAATTCATTCCTGATGTTTGTGCTGCTATATATGAAGCATTGCAGGAATTTGTGCAGGTAAGAGATTTTCCTAGCTATTAATAAAATGGTTTTTGAGGATATGTGTACTTCATTTAAACACAAGTTCAATGATAATAAATTTATTATACAATAGTCAAAGGAAATATTGATTAGCAGTAGATTGGAAATTGGTAAAAAATGTTAGTGTCATAGAGACCAAAAATTAGGTATTGAAAATGTCTTTGAACTTTTTTTAGATGTCGTCGGTTTCTTCCCCTTCGCCTTCATTTAAAATACTGTTTTATAGCCATTGACAAATAAGTTGTTATCCTGCACTATTTGAGCCGACGTGTCCATATTATGATACACGGGAGAGGCTGCACTATCCTCACTTGGGCCAACACGTGAATACTCAATATCGAGACTGTTATTGCAAAAAGTCGTACGTCAAAAGGGGCACTTTTCAAGAGAGCAAAAAAACTTAATATTTTGTTACTTGTTAATATTATAGATCTGGAAATGAGTTAATAGGTTATTATTATGATTTAATAATATATTAAAAGGTGCTTATTGATGTAAGTTAATAATTATGGGTTTTTAACGCACATACGACTTTTTGCAATTAAAATTACAATTATATCTCAACATACGACATTTTTACACAGACATAAGACTTTTTGTACACAAATTAGGGTGTTTTATTAACATACGACTTTTTATGAAACACACTTTATTAAAGATATTATTTTACATTTGAATAAAGACATAACCTAAACTAGTTTTTTAATCAGTTTTCATGACACAAATGGTCATAAAACAAACGGTAATCTTCTTCTAGGAGGTTTTTCAACTCTTGCAGGTCCTTGAATTTTCTAGCTGTGATGGGCACTGGCTTGTTGTACAGTGGTTTGAGCTGAGAGTAAACCTCTGTTATTGATTTGGGACGCCTAGGCAGAAGGGCCCAGTTATCAGAGAACTGTAGTTTATACCATATTTGACCATCGGAATTGTACTTAAGGCATCTGAGGTCTGTTACATAAGGATCGCCTTTTTTATTTCCGGGTCTTATACTTTTGTAGTAACCATCAGCATAGCTAGAAAAGTCTTTGTATGTTAGGGTTTCTACAGAGTAGGGGCCTGGAAATCTTCGAGCTTCCTTGATGTCTCTAACAAAGTCTGCAGGAACAAAGTGTTCATGTTTTTTTAATTTCCTTTCAATTGTGCTATGCACACTATCTACTTCCATCTGGGTGTGGCCCACCTCGAGGTATTTTTGGTACACTGTTACCTTTTTATTTATGGCAACGTACAAAAGAGCGTTCGACACTGTTTCGCATCTGTTTTGGTTGGTGCAACCATCACTCCAAATAACAACATCAGTAATGTCTGGGCAACTTTCTATTTGTTTTGTAAGAAACCTCACAAGCATGGAGGCAAAGATATCACCATTTAACTCACCATTTCCCTCATGCCAGATGTAGCATGTTACATCATGGTTTGCAAGATTGTAAATGGAATAGTTATGTACTTTTAACTTAGTTTTGTAGTAAGATGAAGATGCCTTAATATTTGGGCATGTCAACACTTTTTGTACATCAACGGCCACTACCAATGTATTATTTGACTCTGCTGCTTTCTTCTTATCGATTTCCTTCTCATTCCTAGCTCCTTCTTTTCTACTTTGATGCTGCTGATACTCCTCTTCTGTGATCTTTCTCAACTTAAACTTGATGCACGTTTCACATTGATCATTTTTTGGTATGAAAAATCCTATGTTCATTAGAACAAAAACTTTGTGAAAAAGAGCTCTTGAGGCTGTTTCAAGATTCCTCTCCTCACACCAACGGCTATATTCCCTATGTAGCTGGGATTTGGTTTCCCAATTAGGTTCCAAATACTGTTTTGTTGTCTTGGCCCGACAATAATGGGATTCCATTTTTGGAAGAGAATTCAAAAACTGCCGAACAGTATCTCTCTTTTCAGAATCTTTTTTTGGCTCCTGGTCATTATTATTTGGAAAAATCTCATTAACTTGCTGAATATCATCTGGATTATTTTCTTGTGGCAGTGGTTGGTCCATAGGTCCTTTCAATACCCAAGATCTGACTGATTTTTCACCAAGACAGAATGTGTTTAAAAACATCTTCTTGCAGACTCTAACTTTACCGTCCCCCACTTTTAGGTAGTATTTGAAAGACACATTTTTGCGAGAATTCTCAACATCAGTTGTACTTCGCCGATAGTTAGGGTGTGATTTTTCTACCAGTGATACAATTACAGCTCGCTTTGCTTCCCAACTATCTACGTTCTTCCAGAAATTTGTGAAAAGTTGGTTTCTGTCCAGATCTGTTACGTTGTCACAGCTATAGTTCCTACCATTTTTGCATCTGCATCGATCTTTCACCTCTTTCCCTTTCCTTTCATTATTGAACTTGTATTTTCTGCCATTTTCACTTTCTTGTTTCTTCAACCCTAAATAAGGCTCTCCTCTTTTTCTTTTAGCAGAGTTAACATTCCTTTCCCAGTCCCTTGGATCTGCATTTTCTCCTTTCCTCCGTTTTCCTTTTTTCTTGTATGCCTCCTATAGGCTGTTCCACCTGACCACGGTTCTCTACTATATAATCTTCTTCCTCTTCAACCATTGGAGAAGGACTATTCTCATGAAACACACCAACTTCTTCAACAGTTTGTTGATTGTTATCAGTGTTATCTGACCTGTTAACCAAACTTTGGGGTTTTACGGCAATGATAGGAGGAGAAATGTTTTGTTTTTCACGTACTTTTTTCAATACTTTAATTCTTTTTGAAAAGCAGGATTCTTCATCACTAGAGCTTGAACTAGGCTCATAAACATCTGAATCAGAAGAAAATAAGGGATCATTTATACTATCATCAGTTTGTTGTAAAATTTTCTGAACTTTTTCTCTCCCTATTGATTTTTTATTTCGGCTAGGTCTAGCAGATTCTTGGTTGGTTCCTCTGAGTTTCTCTTTCTTGTACGAAAGAGGTATTTCAACTGCTTGTTCGTCGACTTCCTCTAAATCAATAAGAGGAGAACTGCCAACTTCAACCGGCACTGGTATTCCCTCTTTAGCAGCAGCCACGTCTGGTTCACCTGCAACATTAACAACAATATAATTAGCATTAAAATTCTACCAGCTTGAAAGATTATTTAAACACATTTTTGGATTGAGAAATCGGATTGGCCAAAGTGTTGCTGAAAGAAAGTCCTTAGGCTGTTTAAAAATCTGGTTGTTGTTAATTATACACAAATTGAAGCGATGAAAACAGTTGGCCCAATGTTTTTACTTTTCCTTGGTTTAATACAATGTTTGCCATCAATACATACTTAGTATAATAAAGTAAAGGTTAGTGATTAACTTACCATGCTCTATATTATCAGCCAAGCCAAACCGATGTCTTGTTTCTTTCATAGTCGGAAGGTTCACAGTCGCAACAGTAGGGACAGATATACTTGCAGTGAGAGGCACATCTGTAACATTTTAAGTAATATAAATTTAGCATACAAACTAAGTAGCCTCTAGTCTAGAGTAACAATGTTAAAAATATATCTCAGTTGATGTACTTAAAAAAAGGTTTAATGAATTGCATTTCAAAATCAGGCTTAAAGTCAAAATCAAGGTGCTTTTTTTGAAAGAAGTATGTAGCCTAAACTATATTGGTGGTCTAGAAATTACAGATTGTTTTGTATTTTATCACACCCTAGCATAGGCTATATGTTTAAAGGTAATTTAAAACCTTACAAGATATAAATAGCATAATATTAATCCTAATGAAGATGAAAGATGTGGTTGTAACAATCTATAGGTTACCTTCCTCTAAGTTTTCAGCAACGCTCACTTCATTTGCAGCTGGTAGGGTCACATTTATAACAGACAGTCTTTTTTCTGCTAGTTCGACCATCAATTTTCCCCTTTGCATCATTTTCTGAAACAATGCAAGATTGCATTTAATATAAGTTCCAAAAAGTCGTATGTTTGAAAATGCAAATAGGCTAAATACCAAACACAAGACTTATACCAAACATAAGACATTTTAGTACCGAAATAAATATTAAGATTATGCATGATATAATCATATTAAACCATAACTTGTGTCCTAAAACTCTATTATGAAGTCTATTCATATAGTAGAAATACTTAAAATGTTGAAAATCATTTTTCTAAAGCTTGAGTTGGAGTTACAAACATAACCTAAAAACACGTCAACAGAATTTAACAGTGTAAATAACTCTTTTGTAAGATTTAAAGACTGTAAACACTATGAAGTAATGTGTAGGTTACAAATTAAACCTTTCTGAAACATTTATGAACAGAAATAGAACAGAATAATTGTATATATTTAGTAGAGAAGAAGGAAAACAAAAACAACTTACCTTCTCTTCCAGTCTTCTCAGACATAAGACATTTTGCAGTAGCACAAATCAGTAGAGAATACATACAACTTTTAAACAATAGCTTATATTTCACATTCGACCAGCTGTTGACATAAGAGATTTTGCTGCTTGAAGCGAAACATAATTTGCCACATTTTAAGGCAATAAAAAAAAAACCGAATTTTTGACATACGACTTTTTGAAATAACAGTCTCGATATTGGAATGAGATGAGTAGTTTGGAGATGGAGATAATAAATTTTGGGACGGACTTTGTACGTTATTATGTTGGGCAGGTTGTATGTTTCTTTTCATTCTTAATTCAAACAAATGGGTTTGAATGTGTTGCATGGCAAGTAAAGCGGATGACTCAGGCAATTTTTTCAACTGGGAAGCAACAAATTGGCCGAATAAATCGAACTCATTGATTTCTGTCATCTGTACATTCCGTGGTTCAAATGCCTTATCTGATATCTCTTTTAGTGTTATAATGGAAGATTCAATTTTCTGTACTCTCTCATCTGTTTTTGTTTTAAATGCAGTTCTAATCTTGGGAGGAATAACAGTTTGGTGGTCAGTTGTAATCTTTCTCTTGATACGGGGTGTTTGATGTTCGTCACTCTCAGCATCAATATCTTGGGATTCTTCGTTTCGTTGGTCCTGTGGGGAAAAAAGGTGTAACTTAATGAAAATTGTTTCTGTTAAAAGTAAAACATGTTCTGATATTTTATATGTGTTACGACATGACAATATTTATTTTTTGTAGATGCCAATGACGGAAGCCGGATGGGAAGACATAATGAGCGGTTTTTCAACACGATGGAACTTTCCTAGATGTTGTGGTAGCATCGATGGAAAACATATTCAAATACGTTGTCCAAATGAATCCGGGTCAGATTACTACAATTATAAAGGAAATTTCAGTACTATACTTCTTGGTGTGGTCGATGATGCCTATTGTTTTACGTACGTTGACATAGGGAGCAATGGCCGAGCATCCGATGGCGGAGTGTTGGCAAATAGTAAGTTGCAACAGGCTATAGATAATAACACATTAAACCTGCCTGAAAACGCTTTGTTCGTTGCAGATGATGCATTTCCTTTAAGGGAATATTTACTTAAACCTTACACTAAAAGGGCAGGGCCCTTAACTTTAAAGCAAAAAGTGTTCAACTACAGACTGTCTAGAGCTCGTCGAATTGTAGAGAATGCTTTTGGATTACTGGCATCAAGATTTCGTATATTTGAAAAGCCTATTCCCTTATCACCTGAAAAGGTTGACAGCATTGTTAAAGCAACGATTGCATTGCATAATTGGCTACGTATTACAAGCCCAGGGGTTTATTTTTACAGAGGTTGTGTTGACGTTGAAGATATTGAAACTGGTGAAATAATTGAAGGTGACTGGCACAAAAACGTGAGAGCAGAAGGTTTACTGAAAGTTAGAAATTTTGGACACTTACGTAATCCTACAAAAAGGGCGAAGATGGTGAGGGATGAGTTAGCAGATTGGTTCATGGGAGAAGGTAGTGTACCATGGCAATTTCAGTTCGTCCAAAATCAGGAACATTTAAGTGTTTGACAATCAATTTGGGCTAATTCAGCCAAATTGGCATTTAATGGTACCATCAATACATGTATAATGTAACTGTAACTGTATGTATAATGTGTTTCATTTTGAACATTGATTAAATAAACGTTAATGGAAAAAACCGTTTTACATTATGTTGTTATTTAGGCTTAAGTTACCTTACATTACAAAACTTAATGCCTACCTTATTACCATCTTCATTTGGAATTCCAATTACTTGGCTCTCTCTTGTCTTCACAACTGCTCCTAATATGCGGTCCATTGTTGGAAACCACCTCAGTGTCGGTGTGTATACGTCATCTAAACCACTTCCTGAAGACTTGCTTTTTGTTATTTTTACTAGCTCGTTTGAATATGTATTCCTCAGGCTTCGCATCTTTTCTTTAGCATCTTTAACAGTAAAGTTTGGCATATTCATTCCTTTTACAATCTGTAACCAGCCGTCTTCTTTAAGATTTCTATCTTTATATTCCGCCAATTTATAATCCCATAAACAAGGGTATCCCTCATACAGTTCCAAAAAAGTTTCAATGTTGTTTATGTTCCATTTATCATACTTTTTTACCTTTTTTCCTTCCTTCTTGACAGTCTCCTTTCCTATCACGGGTTTATCACTTTCATTGTTCTCGTTGGTATCAGCCATGACAACTCAGTAACCACTACAACTATAACAAATATACAAATTAACCTTAAACTCAAATGTACAGAGCACACCGGAACACGTCTAAACACTCACTTTACTTGCTTACAAGTCGGAGTGGTCTGCAAGTCACGTGTTTACACAGGCAAGTGGAGCCGGCGTGCAAGTAGAACTGACGCGCAAGTTGTTACTTGCGCCGGTAATATTTGTCAGAACAAATATTACCGGCGCAAGTAAACAATGCATGCAAGTCAGCCCTGCAAGTTTAACTTTTGTGCATGTTAGTGTTTACATTTGCAAGTTTTCTTGCAAGTAGGATGCAAGTAAAACTTGCGCAAGCGCTACATGCTAGTGTAAACGGGGCTTTAGTTGTATGTTGATAACTGAGGAAAAACGCCGGAAGAAACGGAAAATATGGGCTAAGCAGTGGCTTCATGATCGAAAAAGGTTTACACACTTAAATCTGTTAAAAGAACTGGACGAGAGTGATTTTAGAATTTTTTGCGAATGGACGAGCAGTGTTTTACCGATTTACTCTATATGGTTAAGCCTTTCATTGAGAAAAAGAACACCTTATTTAGAAGTTCTGTGAGTGCTGAGGAGAGGCTGATTGTAACTCTCCGATATCTGGCAACTGGGAGGAGTTACGAAGACTTAAAATTCAGTGCTGCTATTTCGCCTCAGCTCCTGTCATCAATCATACCTGAAACCTGTGCTGCAATTTACCACTGTCTGAAGAAGTACATAAAGGTAAATAAACCACACAATATTCAATAACAATTAGTTTATTGGTAGTTTTAAACAACTCATATGAATCTCATATACTGTCCATACACATTGAAACAGTGTGTGTGATTCTACAGTTCTCCAAAACTCGAGTTTTTACCAGAGACTTATAAATGATGAATTGAGATTACCAGCGCCAACAGCTTTACCAGGTACGAATAAGTGCGTCCCATATGTTTTCCTTGGAGACTCTGGGTTTAGTCTTAGCCCTTACATAATGAAGCCTTACCCGTTAAAAAATATTACTCATGGGCAAAGAATTTTCAACTACAGACTATCACGAGCAAGAAGGGTTGTTGAAAACGCGTTTGGCATATTAGCATCACGGTTTCGCGTTTTCCTACAAGCCATTGCAATCAATGTGGAAAATGTAGTAGTTGTTCTTGCATGTTGCGCCTTACACAACTACTTGTCTCAGATAAATGCAATGTACATAACCCCTTCATCTGTTGACACTGAAGATGTTAATACAATGCAGTTACGACCTGGGGATTGGCGTGAGTTGCGGTCCTTGGCACCAATGCAGCAATCGAGTGTAAGAACTGTTTCTAAACAAGGAAAGAACATTCGAAAATGTTTTCTTGACTACTACAACGACAAAGGAGCCCTTACGTTTCAAGAGAATATGTTAAGAGCGCAATAACGTGATTTTGCTAATTGCTTACCACAGCATCCATTTGTGACTCGTCTTCTTCCAGAGTATCCAATCCTTCTCTGATCATCTCCTTCTCTTCCAAGAATGACATGAGTTCATAGAACCAGAGACGTGGTGTATATATCTGGCTGCTGCCAGCTCCAGTTGTTTCACTGGCTCTTACCTGCAATGAATGTTTAATTTCAATTATTTTGTTATTGTTAGCTTACTATTAGGGGAAATGTATGTTCCCCTTTGTAATCATTATATCCTTATTAAAATACTAATCGTGTGCAAAATAATTTATTTGCAATCCCCATCAGGTATTGTACATAATAAACTGATTTTAAAATACTACTTGGAAGTAATAAAACTGAGGCGGATTTCGTATATGAGAAAGATCGGCCAAACAGTTTCAAAATGGCAGGTATTTTAAAATTAATTTTTCTTTTCCAGACGATAACAGCCACGAGGTTAGTTTTAGACTTATTAGTTTTAGTTCCAGAAATGAAAAGAAGTTTATAAATACTGAGAAATACTCGAATAAAATACCGTTAGGACTGTTTTCGAGTGTATTTTTTACTGACTATCTACATTATAGTAACTTAGAACATGCTTCTATTATGTCTGTACTCATCTCATTACTAACAATAAGATCCCCGTACGAAGGACGGGTACTCAGCTAGTATTAAATAAATAAATAAAAATTATATAAAATCAAGAAGTTAATAAATTATTGGATAATTTATACAAACATCAATGTTGTGAAGCTTACCTTCCTCAATTCCCGTCTGAAACTGCACTTGAGATTTTCTATCTTCTTCTTGAGCAAGTCAATTGTTGCATTCGGTTGGAATTTTTTGTATATCTCCAACAGCGAACCATGTGCTGCCCTCCGTAGATCCCAATTCGCATAGGCATCGCACTTAGTGTCCCACAAACATCGGTTCTCTTTTAGTGACTCAATAAGCTCCACTAAAACCTCTTTCAGTTTCATTGTTCGGTTGGGATTGCTGTGAAGACATCACGATGTTGCGCTAGAACAGCAACACTCACTGCAACAGATGGATGAAGACTGTCGCGACGGTCGGCCGTCCGACAGACAGCGCTACACACTCACAGACCGGACAAAAAATAGTGGTGGGGGAACCTCAGACCGTCGGTGGTCGGAGGGTTCAACCATCAGACACGCAGACAGTCTGGTCCGAGAAAATCGGTCCGCAGACAGCCCCACACACGATACGACAAGTGCCTGACACCTGAAGGTCTGGTCCGGTAGTGTGTGGGGCTTTTTAGAAACAGAATTCAAGACAGTCACAGGTAAATTTAAAAATCCACAATTCTCAAAAACCAGAAATTAAATAACTTTTTTTAAATAACTAATAAATGTTTTCAATACTCCAATGGAACATAAACGGATTAAAATCACGTGTTGAAGAATTAAAACATCTTCAGGAGTCAAAGCCAAGTGTTGTCTGCATCCAGGAAACTAAAATTCACTGGGCAAATCATTTTTCCTTGAAGGGTTTCGATATTTATCGTTACGATAACCTCCACAACCTTAATGCCTGTGGGGGTACAGCTATTTTCGTGGATGCAACAGTTGGCGCAAAAGAAGTGAACTTAAACACTTCCCTGCAAGCGTCATGTATCTCCATTTCAGTTCCTTTTAAAATAAATATATGTTCTGTATATTTTCCACCTCCACCATTCGTTCTCGACAGACAAGAGCTGTCAGACCTGATTAATTAGTTGCCCCGTCCATATTTCTCATGATTGGTGATTTCAACGCTCATCAACCATTTCTGGGGATCTAATACCTGTTCCTCAAGAGGCAACTTGGTTGTCAGAATCTGCGACGAAGCCAACTTGGTTGTATTAAATAACGGCTCCCCTACATATTTATGCCCTCGAACTGGATCTTGTTCTGTCATCGATTTATCGACTTGCAGCCCGGGTCTTGCACATAGAATAGACAGGCAGCTAATCACGGATTTACATGGAAGCGACCATGTTCCAATCCTGATTAGCTTTCCGGATACGGTGATACAAAGAAACAGGAGACCGTAATGGATTATTACAAAAGCCGATTGGAATAAATTTAACGAAACCATAATAACCCCAGAAATAAATATTCCATTGGATATTGAAACCGCAATCACTAACATAAATAATTCTATATTGCATGCAGCTCAGGACAGTATACCTATATCTTCTAGATTTACACCGAAGCGGAACTTTGTTTCTTGGTGGACAGAAGAATGTAGTAAAGCTCTTCGAGACAGAAGAAAAGCTCTAAGAAAATTTAAAATCAGGCCAATTCAAGAAAACCTAGAGTTATACCGACAAAAGAGAGCTAAAGCCCGCCAGATTTTTAGGATTTCGCAGAGACAGTCGTGGCAAGCGTTCACCAATTCCATAACAAGGACTACGGCTTCTTCAGTAGTATGGAGGAAGCTTCGCTCGGTTTGTGGAAAACCCCTCTCCCAACCTATCTTAGAACTTAAGGTTGGGAATAATATCATTTCCAATCCTCAAGAGGTCGCAAACCAATTGTCTCATACCATATCTGAAGTATCAAAGACTACATCATACTGTCCTGAGTTTTCAAAGATTTAAATATACCATTGAAACGGTACAAATAAATTATAATTTAAATACAAATAGCCCCCTCAACGTGTTATTTTCTTTAGAAGAGCTGAACTCCGCGATTACTTGTTCTAAAAACTCCTCCCCAGGACCAGACGATATCCATTGTGCCATGCTGAAAAATCTTCCAATCTCTTGCAAAAAAGCTCTTTTTAACTCTGTACAATCGGATTTTTCAGGAGCGTTCCTTTCCCTCGGCATGGCGTAGATCTCATATTATTCCCCTTTTAAAACCTGGAAAGAATAGGAAAGATCCCACCAGTTATCGGCCGGTGTCGCTCACCAGTTGTCTATGCAAAATTCTGGAACGCATGGTGAACCGTAGGCTGGTATGGTTTTTTGGAACAAAACCGCCTTCTCGCAAACCAGCAGTGCGGGTTTCGCCGAGGACGGTCAACGACGGATCTGTTGGTCTCATTGGAGACTACTATCTTAGATTCCTTTCTTGAGCGAAAACAGGTATTGGCAGTCTTCTTTGATCTTCGAAAAGCCTACGACACCGCGTGGCGAAGGGGAATTGTAAACACCTTGATGTCATGGGGAGTCGGTGGAAACATCTTATGCTTCATAAATAACTTTATGAGCGACAGAACTTTTCAGGTAAGGTTGGGCACAACTTTGTCCAACCCAATAATGCTGGAGAATGGGGTGCCTCAGGGTAGTGTGCTCAGCTGTACACTTTTTGCCATTTCTATAAATAGCATCGTGAGCTCGATCTTTTTGTTGACGACTTTGCTGTGTACGTCGCCGCAAGGAAACATGCTACTGTGGAACGAATCTTACAGATTGCGATACGTCGGCTTGAAGACTGGAGTCGACAAACAGGATTTTCCTTTTCATCTGATAAGACCCAGTGCATATTGTTTTCTAGGCAGAGGAATGCTACCGAGTCTTTCCTTACAATTAACGGTACCCGTATATCAGTAACTCGTACCATAACGTTTTTGGGCATTACTTTGGACAGCAGACTTACCTGGGTTCCTCATTTGAAAGAATTGAAAGCTAAATGTCTACGGCGACTGGACTTGCTCAGAGTGCTTACAGGGACAAGGTGGGGCGCGGACAGAACATGTATGCTTCGCTTTTATAAAGCTTTTGTTCGTTCGTGCCTCGATTACGGGTGTCAGGTGTACTCCTCGGCACGTCCCAACACTATTAAAGTGCTGGACACAATCCATCACTCTGCTATCAGACTGACTACCGGTGCATTCCGCTCCAGTCCGGTGATAAGTTTGCTGGCTGAGTGCGGAGAGCCGCCGTTGTCGCATAGACGCGATCTGTTGTTAGCCAACTTTTGGTATACTCTGAAATCTAGACCTTTCAGCCCAGCTTACGACTTAGTATTTGAAAATGCGTTAACGCATAGGTACAAGTTGAAACCTAACGCTTCAGCCCCTTTCGGTATAAGAGTAGGAAACATAATAGTACGTCTCGGCATCGACGTTTTCGAGGTGCGACAAAGCCACGATTGCGACGTACCCCCGTGGTCTTTGAATACACCACCTATTATAAACTCGCCAGTACACAATAAGAAACAAGATACATCCGCAAACATAATAAACCAATTATTTCGAGAAGAGCTAAACAAGTTGACACCATGTGACGTAGTATATACGGATTGATCTAAAAACTGGGCCTGGCACTAGTTGCGCCTTTGTGACTGCCAGATCTGAGTTCAAATTTTGCCTCCCCCCTGCGTCCTCTGTCTATACTGCCGAGCTGACGGCCATTGAGAAGGCACTCAACATCGTGTGCCCTAGGACAGGGAGGCTGGTGGTATGTACCGACTCACTGAGCAGCATAGAAGCACTAAAGGACTTGTATCCGAAACACGTTCTTCTGTGCAATATAAAAAACTCCCTACATGAGTTAATAAGAAGAAATGTTCAAGTGATTTTTATGTGGTACCAAGTCATGTTGGAATACCTGGCAATGAAATGGCCGACAGAGCTGCAAGGGAAGCGATAGAATTGGCGCCTTACACCCAACAACTAATATTGCCAGATGTGAAACCACACATCAAAGGACTCTTAAGAAATGAGTGGCAAAGGTCGTGGACAGAAATCAACGATAACAAACTACGGGACATAAAGGGGTCAGTTCTACCTTGGACGTCCTCAAACCGTACCAACCGCAGGGAGGAGGTAGTGTTATGCCGTCTTCGGATCGGACACACCCTTCTATCCCACGGCTTTCTTATGAACCGCGGGGATCCTCCTTTGTGCCCCGTGTATAATGTTAATCTAACTGTGAACCATGTCCTGATCGAGTGTAATCACTATTCTCGACAGAGGCGCGATTATCGTCTCCCTTCTACTCTCGCCGAATTGCTAGGGGACAATAATGAAGTTCTAGTTAAGCTCTTCGGATTCCTGGAGAGTACCTCATTGCTGGCCAGGGTTTGAAGGGCTGTGAAGTACCTGAAAAAAAGAGCTTCCATTAGAGTAACCGGACTGGGTGGGCCCTTTTACAGCTCACTCAGATCTATTGTTAACTAGTTTTAAGTGTTATAATATCATAGATGTTTATATGTGTATATATGCTATGTTCTTAATAGTTTTAAGAAACTGTTCCCTATTATTTATCGTACGCCCAGTTAAGGGGGCCATTTACCCAAAAATAAAAATATGTTAATACTTGGTTTTTATACATGATTGGACTTTTAAAAGTTAGTCTATAACTAATTTATACAAGAAAAGTCATATAACCCCCCCACACCACCCCCCACCCCTAAGGGGGGTTGCGGAATAAAAAACACTATAATTTTAGTTTGCAGGATAACTGTTCTTCTAGTAGAGATATTTTAAAAATTATTTTTTTTAATGAAAGCTTAATATGATCCCTATAAACTGTAGTATCAGTAATAGGATTAAATCATAGTAACATATTTTAAAATAAATAGTTTTATTTTCGATTTTATTTTTCTGTAACAAAAAGTAAATATATCATAAATGACACATATATTAACAAAATTTATTTCACATACTACAGTTTGTGCATATTGTATCTAAGAACAATTGTGCAAAGTTTGAACTCTGTAAGTTAAAAAATAAAAAAGTTATGCTGTAAACTATTTGATAAAACAGGTAAAATATTATATCCGGAAAACAGCAAAAACATAGTATGTAGCTTTTTGTCTATAAATACTGTAAACAATAACAAGAAACAGGTAATTTTATACCTTTTGATGCTTTGTACTCCTAAAACAGTCCAGCTCCATAAGTTACACCTTCTTTTTCCTTTAGGGTTTCTTCATTTTTCAATTTTCTCACCTTTAGCTGTCGGCGGTGTTTTATGTACTTTGCACTCAGTCTCTTCTTCGCCTGCAATACTCTTCTTTTGTCTCTTGCCCTTATTATTTTCATTGAAAGTCTTCCTGGAGACACACCAGCAGCTCCCATCAAGGTACTTTGTATTGTGTTTCCATAATTGTATTCAGATACAGCTTCAGCAACTGCACAGTCCACGATTCGCTTCGAAACGTTCCTTGTCTTAGGACACTTTTTCCAAATACAACTATGGAGACTCTCATTCGCATTTTGAGTTCGTCCCTTCTGGCATCTTTCTAACAGTTCTCTTGATATGAGTCTTTGGTATACAGGAAATATGTGTTTCAGTACCAATGGTGATATTGCAGTACCCAGATTTCTTGCATGGGGCCCTGGAGTTTCGCCTTTTGCGAGAGCACGATTGTAGAAACACCAGCTATTGTCACCTTGAGGACATTTAGTGTGCCTGTTTTCACTGTCAGAAGACACACAGTGGTGTAAAGTTGCTAATATGTCTTGCCTCATGTTTTCAACACTATCTTGATTCCGAAGAATTGAGTTCTGGTAATATTTTGTCAACTTTACTATTGTCGATTGTTTTAGGCTACCGAACCGCCTTCCACCTGTGATACCTTGTGCTTTACATGTTTTTACAACATTTCGTAAGCCAGTCCCAAGTCGCTTGGCAATATGGTTGACACATTCTTCTTTTACGATGGGTACATCTTCACCGTACACTTTCAGATTTTGTAGGTGGGAAAAAACTGCGGCATCCCCATCAGAAACGATAGTGCGATATCTCAGTTTATAGTCTAATGATCGTTTCCATAATATTTCTGCGGCCTTGGTTTCCATCGCAGGGGAAGAGCCACTGTAATTTTTGTAACAATCTTCTTTATGGCCCTCATACCAAATATCGAATTCAGGTGACTCTGCGCCGAGTTCAGTGGCTGTATTCACACACACTTGGCAATACTTCGATAGGACACAGTAGTCGATGACGAGACCAGTTTGAAGTTCTATTACAACACCAACACCATAGTTGGATGTGTGGCCTCTTTTGTGCCATGAACCGTCGAAGCTGACACCAATGTCAACAACTGTGTCATCCGTGATTGTGGCATCCATATCCTTATACGATTCACGCACTCGAGCCCTAGCTTTTTTCAGATTATCCCCGCCCATAAATACAGATGACTTTGAAACTTCCGCAGAATGAGATGAATATGTTTTGCTGCTCATACTGTCTAGGTTCATAACCAAGCTAAACTTTTCTAAGGACCCATAACCTTCACCAATAGTCATGAATGATTTCACGATCCTGCGGTTTACGTCGAATGACTTCGAACCATCAATTTTTTTGGAAGTGTAACTAAATATTTCTAGATCAGGGCAGTTCTCACACTCAACATTCAATTTGCACGCAAAGCCATTACGTTCTGTTTCAGTAATACTCAAGCTGTTTGGATGCAAACATATAGGGCACACTAGGTTTCGTACTAACTCTTTCACGCAAACCATATCGACTAATTTATACTCAGACCCAGTAAAAATTTCCTCATTATCAACCACCACATTTAGGCGTTGATCAAGATCGCTTATTCTTGGTGATATTGTCTTCAAACCAATAGAGGGACACTGATTTGCATTTATATTTAGTTCACTAGATAACACTATAGGCCTAGTGTCGTTTTGGCTTCCACTTAGAGGCCTAGGCTCATTTACATTTGCAGTACTTGTACTAGGCATAACCTCAAAGTGATCCATAATTGCATGTCTAACATGTACTTTAGCAGAACTGTTAGGATTGTCACTAGTATTAGATACAGAATCATTTGAATCAGCCTGCAGGGACTCAATAAGTTTGACATTTTGCCACCGTTTGTTTATTGCCAAAGATGCTTTGAGTCTTTTACTTACTTTAGTTCTAAGATGTTGCTTTTTAGTCGACTGCTTCATATTTATTGAACAACACTGTTTATTTGTATATAAGTACACTAAAAGTAATATAGAATAACTAATAGAACACAGTAGGCTACTATATTACACGGATCTAAAGATGTTGATATCAAATTAGATACTTTTCTGCTTTACAAACGTAAACATAAACAAAATTATAGTCTGCTGTTTCTTGACAGGGCTGCCAACAGATAACAAAATAAATTACCACATATAAAGCAATAATTCACCTCAAATGCCTTGTCTGTGTTTATAATACATAAGTAACAGTGGGAAACCAAAACCTCGGAAATTTGGCGTTTTGTACGCTCTGTACCTAATGAAGTAAATAATAAAAATTTTATATTTCTAATGTGTTTATGAAAAAATAAATGATTGTACAGTATTCTAGGGTAACCAAGCAACAAATTAAAGCAAAAAAATAAAAATTGATTATTTTTAAATTTTTTGGGTAAATGGCCCCCTTACCCAAAACCAAAAGTTTTTTAATTATAATTTTTTTTTAATTTGATTATTTTATTATAACGTGGTTAGTTTTGTAAAAAAAATGTCAATGAAAAAACTTTCTTTCCCCCCACCCATTGCCTTAGGGGGGGGGAGAGCAGTTTTTTTTGTTTTCACGGGAAACACTCTAGTTTTATTAGTATTATAGATAATTAAGTATTTCTTTTTTTTAATTGTAGGGTAAGCAAATACCTACACACTGTAGCATGGGTTTTAATAAATTCAGTTATTTATTACCATAAAAAATTTTTTTCCTCAAAAAGTCAGGTTTTAAAAAAAAAATTTTTCAAAAAGATTTTTTTTGTGGGGTTATTTGTAGTATTTTTGTAATTTCCATGCTACAGTGTGTAGATAAAGTATCTAGGAGAGTACATAAAAAATTTCAAGTTGATATATTAACAAATAAAAAAGTTACAGTGTTTCCTGCGACGCAAAACACAGAAATTTAAAACTTTCGGAAAAGTCCAAAAAACAAAAGCTTGACACAATTCTTACATTTTATTTAGTTTAAACACTTACTTATAAGGATATAAGTTCCTAGAAGTTCCCTGCTCCATAAGTAGGCCCTTCTTCTTCTTGTCTTCTAGTCTCTGCTTCTTCAGCTTCAAATTCCTTCGATATCTCTTGTAATGCAGATTGTTCTTGCGCACAGTGCTAGTAACTCTCTTTTTGTCTCTGATATTTATTATTCTACCACTGAACCTTCCAGGAGAGACTCCAGCAGCACTCATGCTCAATGAAAATACAGAGTTTCCAAAATTAAACTGTGAAACAGCCTCAGCTACTGCGCCCTCAAGAGTCTTTTTCGAAACGTTTCTTGTTTTAGGACACTTTTTCCATATGGTACCATGCAAACTCTCATTTGCATTTTGGGTCCTTCCTTTTACACATCTTTCCAACAAATCCTTTGCCACTAACCTTTGGTAAACAGGAAAGATGTGTCTGAGAACCTGTGGCGTGATGGCAGTACCCAAGTTGTCCTTATGCGGACCAGGTGTAACGTTTGTAGCTTGCGCCCTTTTGTAAAAACACCAGCTCTTTTCTCCATCAGGACATTTTGAGTGGCGAGGCGCTTCATCTGTGGATGTACAATGATGTAAAGTGGCAAGTATGTCACTTTTCATTTTAGAAATGTCATCTTTATTCCTAAGGATGCTATTCTTGTAATATTTTGTCAGTTTTATAATTGTTGTTTCCTTGAGCATTCCGTAGCCTTTGCCACCAAGGGTTATACCTTTAGCACGACATGTCTTAATAATATTGCGAAGCCCAGTCCCAAGGCGTTTGGCAACGTGGTTAACACATTCTTCTTTTGTTAGGACTAACTCATTTCCATAAATATGAAGGCTCTGGAGGTGACCAAATACAGAAGAATCACCGTCCGACAAAATAGTGACATAACGAAAGTTATAGGTCAAAGATCTCTGCCAAAGGATTTCCGCAGCTTTTGTTTCCATTGCTGGGGATGACCCATCATAGTTTTTGTAGCACAAGTCTTTATGTCCACTAAACCAAATATTATATTCTGGAGAATCTTCACCTAACTCTGTCTTAGTAATTTCACACACCTGACAATACTTTGACAGTACGCAATAGTCTACGACTAGGCCAGTTTGTAGCTCTATCACACATCCAATGCCATAATTGGATGTATGGCCTCTCTTGTGCCACGATCCATCGTAGCTTACACCGAGATCAATGACAGAATCGTCAGTTACAGTACAATCCATTTCTTTGTATACTTCACGCACTCTTTTTCGAGCCATTTCAAGATTACTTTGACTGACATCAATGGCAGTATTTGCTACAACTGAAGCATGCTTGTGAAATGTTTTGCTACTCAAAATAGGCATGTTCATAATCATACAAAACTGCTCTACAGCAGCATAACCTTTTCCTAATGCTGTAAAACTTTTCACAACTCTACGGTTTACATCAAAGTTGTTAGATTCATCAATTGTATCAGAAGTAAAAGAAGAAGCTTTTAATTCTTCGCAAGTACTACATGAAATCGTAAGTTTTATTGCAAACCCACGTTGGTCTGATGTCTTCAAAACTAAATTTTGTTGAAAGCATAGAGGGCAAGCTAGGCTAGTAACAAGAGGCTTCAAACACCTAATGTCAACCACTGCGTACTCCGGTGTGTTATGCGTACTGCCGTGAAGGCTTGTGTTATCCTCGCAGCTAACTTCCGAGTTACGCCTAGTAAAAGCTGTGTTTATATCATTTACTCTAATAGTAGGTAGGCCTAATGATTTTGTAGACCTAATTAAATCACTCTTATTCTCAGATGTTTTAGAAGTACTGGGAACAGGGTTAGAATCATCACAGGATGTGGTAGGCCTATAAGTTTTTTCCACTTGCCCCCATCTTTTACTGGCTGCTAAAGCAGCTTTTAGTTTTTTGTTACTCTTAGTTTTTTGTTACTCTTAGTTCTAGCACTTTTCTGAATAGTAGAATGTTTTATCGGTGCCATTTTCACTAACAATACAAAAAATTCATAAGCTCACCACCAAAATTCTTCAAAACAAATCTGTCTACCTTCAAAACAAATCAAAGAAGACAGCACCGTCCTTCAAACACTTCCACTAACATATAAAACTAATATCAATTCACTATTTATAGTTTGTGCTTTTCTACTGAAAATAAAAGCAAACTTAAAAAATTAACACACTGTGTTTACTGACCACAACAAAACAAGGCTAGAGAAGTAAACAAAACACAAACAGCTGGCTTTCTGCTTGCCAGTACAAAAAATCAGATTGTTTCTGGCTGGTATTGCCAACCTAACAAATCAAAAACTCTGAGAAACAACCACTGTTATATTGTATAATTATATAATAATTATATAATAATTGTATAATAATAATAATTTTGTTGGATAGTTGTATTTGGGTGTAGCATAATGAAGGTTTCTGCATGCAGGCGAAAAAATGGGAGTCAGGCAGTGGTATGCATGTACAAAACCACACAAAAAACCATGATTTAGTCAATAAAAACTTATTTAAATGTCAAAACATGTCTTCCAAAATGTTTAAGAAATAAAAACAGAAAAAAAAATTTTTTTGAAAAAAAATCATTTTTATGGGTAAATGGCCCCCTTAAGTTATATAATCATAACTATAGGCGTAGTGATCCACCGGTGGTACACTTGTTTTTTCACAGTCTGCCGGCAGAAGGCTAAGCACCAGCTGTTTGTTTACTTCCGTTGCAAGCACGTAGCATTGTTTGAGGTTATGTTTATTGTATTCTGCTACTCGCAAGGTCTGCTCTTTGTTTTTATGTGATATTTAGTGTTATCCGTTATGTAGTGGTGTTGTGGTTCAGATATATTTTTTGTGATAAGCTGTGCTTATAACTGTTTTAGTATGGAGACATCGGACATTGTAAATGCTTTGAATGAATCCCTAACTGATTTTTCAGTCTCCGGTAGTGAATATGTCCCCTCGTCATCTGATAAAGAAGACGATTCCGAAACATCTTCTATTACCTCTTCTGAGGTAGAAACACCTAATGAGGTAGGACTGGACTCGCTTGTTATACCTACTCCCGATAATAATAACTATCATGTCAATGATGACAACGAATGGGGGGATTGTAAATACACTGTAAGGCAATTTCCTTTCACCGATTCTGAGGGAATCCAGTATGACTTTGACCTTTCAAGTCCTATAAGTGTATATGAACAGTTTCTGACAGAGGAAGTACTAAACCTAATTGTAACTGAGACTAACAGGTATGCTTATAGTCATCTCCATAGCAACCCATTGAAGAAAAGGTCTTTTATGAGGCAATGGCTAGATACAAATGCAGAAGAAATAAAAAAAACTCTTTGGAATATTTATAGTGATGGGAATGAATCCCTTACCTCAACTTAGACTGTATTGGTCAAATGATGATATGTTCAAGAATGATTTCATTAAAAAATCCATGAAACGTGACAGATTTGAGATGTAACTTAAATGTCTGCACTTCCATAACAATGAGGTAACAGACATTGATGAACCTAGGATGGCTAAAGTCAAAGAATTTGTGAACATGATGAACGGCATTTTTTAGAGTCTTCACTCCAGGTGAAACTGTCGTCATTGACGAAACCATGATCCCTTCGAGGGGGCGGTTTATTTTTAGACAATACCTTCCAGATAAAGCGAACAAGTATGGGGTAAAATTATATAAGCTTTGTTCAACTAGTGGTTGCACTGTAAAATTGAAAATCTTTGCAGGAAAAGAAGACATTACTGGAGGTGTGGGCCACAAACAAAAAAATAATGTTGCACTTGATGAGCAATTTTTTGGACAAAGGACGATTGTTGTATGCCGACAATTTTTACAAACAGTGTGGCCATAGCTGAAGCTTTGCTGGACAAAAAAAAACCTACATATGTGGGACTTTGCGGAAAGACCTCAAGGACAACCCAAAAACTTTTATAAAAAAAAATCATTAAAAAAAGGACAAGTATATTGTCAGGAGAATCATAAGGGTGTGAAAGTGCTCAAATGGGTCGACAAATGGCCTGTGCATATGATCACTACCCGTGCTGAAGATACAGACACTCTTGTAACCTTCTAGAAAAACAAAAAGAAAAAATGAGGCTCTTATGAAACCTACTTCAGTGTTAGCCTATAATTCTGCCAAAAAGGGGGTTGACATCTCTGATCAGCTTAGCTCCTATTACAGTCCGCTCAGAAAAACCTCCAAGTGGTACAAAAAAGTTGCTACAGAAATTCTCCTTGGGACCAGTGTAGTAAATGCTTTTGTCCTATTCAACCATGCTAGGGACAAAAAATACCAGTGGGACATGTTGAGATTCAGAACAGAATTGGCAAAAAGTCTGATCGGAATTGCAACAAATGAATCTACTCCAGGATCAACTCCTACATGTACTACACCCACAGCATCGCTGTTAACAGGTAACTTTATAATACAATTAATTGCGTTTCATTTTAGAACCTACATCATCCCAAAGTTATTTTAACTTTTTTCTAAATTCGTGTTTTTTTCTATTATTGAGCCTTATAACCATAAAAAATTAAATATTCTAAAGGTAAGAATATATAAATTTTCAGGCAGAAAAAAAACCAAAGAAAACCCACAATCTGGAGAAGAGAGAAGGACCATTGCGTATTTCAAGAAAGCTATGTTTGCCATGCTATGACAGTTTGACTTTAGGGTCATTCCATGTCAAATCACCCAGTAAATAATTAATTTGACACCCACTTCTTTAGATTTTGATGAAACTTGGCACAATTGATGCATTTGCTATCCTATTGGTAAATACCAAATTTTATTTCTCTATCTCTTATAGTTTTTTTCTACAAATTTTTTAATTTTCTTAATTTAACGCGATTTTAGGCCTCTGATTTCGCGTCTTGCAATGTAACTTGTAGCTTAAAAAATTAATATCATGAAATCTATTTGAGATATCACCATGAAACTTTGCATAATATTTAATTAATATATTTAAAATAAAGAAAAAATACAATCACTAACCTATCTCAACTCCAAAAAATAATAAAAATATTATAATCAGAATTTTTTTTTATTTGAAAACCGTAGTCGGGATTTACTAAAATTGCAATATCTCAGGTCTCAGACCTGGTAGAGTGTTCATATTTTTTTTTACATACTCCTAGATACATAGGCTAACAGATAAACAAAAAAGATGTATGGCTTTTTCACATGTTTGACTGATATTGAACATTTTTTTTTATTTATTTTTTTTAGGGCAAAAAACACTTGGGTTATCATTGCCCGATAACAAGATATGACACCTACTCATAGTTTGGTAGTGTCAAAACAAGTAAATAGCACTAAAAACAAAAGAGATATTAATAATAATTAAGGGGGTTCGGTAGGCCCTATCCTTACAATGCTATATTCCTATATTTTATGTACCTTCTTCTCAGGAACAACTGGTTCGATTACAGTAAAATTTTTATGTGTTATTTTTTAGGTCCTTATCATGAAATAGAGCGCAAAACATTTTGGTTTTTAAGAAAATTTCATTAAAAAAGAATTTTTTTAAAAATACATGTTTTTTTTAAATTTTATGTTATTTATTTTTTTGCGTAATTATTAAAGATTTTTTTTTACAATGTTACGCGCTTAAAATGTGTATATTGGTGGCATGTACAAGTGGTTTTTTTTTCATAATGATCCATCTAATACTTCCTGAGATAAAGGTACATAAGTAAGAAAAAAATTAAATTCCGGGAAATCAATGTTAAAGTTAAAATATACATTTGGTCTTACTTGGTAATATGTAACTGAAGTTAATGGCATCCTGCTCCATAACTGGGATCATCAGGATCCTCCAAATCTTCCCATTCATCTTCCAACTTCCTTTTAGCACTTTCACAGGATTGTCTGCTTCTTTTTGCAACTTCCGAGATCATGCGCTGAGCCTTTTTTAGCCGGGATATATTTTTATTTTTCATAGCATCACAAAAATTCTGCCCAACAATCAATCCCAGTTTCTTAAATACCATACACCTTGCTATGTTTCCTTTATTAAAAGTATTGATGGCATCATATACACCTAAGTGAAGTGTGTGAATGCTTACAAACACGGTTTTCGGTAGGCGAGTCCAAATTATTTGGTTCACAGACTCATTGAGATTCTGTCATTTACCATGTAAGCACTTTTTTAGAAGGTCAGGAGCACTAAGATCTTTGAAAATAGGTTTTAGCCTCTCCATTGTGGCAAGTGGTAGGTGAAAATGTTTTTCATGATCATATTTTTCATTTTGGACCAATGATTTTTGATATTTACACCAACTATCACTTCCTTTCGGGCAAAGTCCATGTTGAGGATTAGAGTTACTTGATAGTAAATGGTAGTATTCTGCCCATATAGCTTGCTTCATGTCATTCAAATTACCTATATTTCTGCGTATGGCTAATCCGTAGTATTTCTGAATTGATAATATAGCAGCATCTGTTAGTCGGTTGCGACCGCCTAAGGTTTTTCCATCAATTTGTTTTGCCTTACCTTCTTTTAGTTTTAATGTCCTTAGGCGTGTGCCCATACGCTTTTGGACATGTCCAATGCACTCTAATTTTGTAACTGGACAGTCATTACCATAAGGAATGCTTTCTAATACACTAGCAAACCCTTTAGAGTCGCCGTCTCCAAGATATTCAATATAGCGAACATCATAAGTTGGAACGGACCGTTGAAATATTTTACAGGCTCCTACCACTTCCATACCCCCACTTATTCCTTGGTAAAATTAGCACTGCAATTATCATCATGATGGCCAGTAAACTTGCCTCTACAACGACAGTACTTAGACAGTATGACGGCATCTACAACTTTACCAGTATCAACACTTGTAGCAGTTACAGTACAACGCCATTTTGAGATGTATGTCCACGCTTTTGCCAAGTGCCGTCGATGGCAACACACAAATCCCTATTTCCATCATTTATTTTCACTGCTTCTTCTACAGCCTCTTTCATAAATGAAAAACATATATCCTCAGCTGTAGACCCTAGAACTCTAATGTATTCACTAAACTTTGTAGGAGGTTTAGGCAAGTTTAGCACGCCGCAAAGAGTTTCACAAGCGACCTGGCCCCTTCCAATAGTACGCATACCGTACACTAACCTAACATTTAGGTCATACATTTTATTGTGTGATGGGTTATCAGGTAAAGTACAGCAATTTTCATATGAAGCTAATGTCTTTGTACTACAACCTGAACATGTAAAATCACCTGAAAAGAAAAGTCCAACACGCATACCGACTTTGAAATCAATTGCTTCATGGCAATGTTTACAAACTGCTATATTAGAAATTATTTTCAACAAACTATTCGGTACTTTGGGATTATACCGACCACACCCGCATGAAGAACACAACAATATAAATTGATAGAAACAAACGTGATAGAACGAAAAAACAACTCTTTAATTACAAAATTACAAACTTAAAACGATTATCAATTTATTAATGGCCTTCCTGTGACGCCCGGAATGCAGCAATATCACGGAGGAGTGAGCGTAGTGGATTTCCGCCTTCAGCCGCAACTGCCGACCGCCACATGTATTCAGCTAGGTATGAGTCAAGATGGTGTCGTGCTGTTCCTCGTTGTTTTTTATTGCGCCATTTAGCTGAACCCCACATTCGCTCAACCTGTTGAGTATTAGCACCAGTTTCTGGGTCGACAAAATTGTAGCGATGGTTAACAGTGAAATGTTCAAAACCTGCTGCTTCTAATTCTGCCGTTTTGTAACCTCTCCAACAGTCCGAAACAATTGTACTTCCTGGTTCAACGTGGAGTTGAATTTGTTCCATCAAGGTTTTAGCTCCACGATTCGGAACTTGAACCAAAAATCTGCCTCCGGTTTCCCGGCATAAACCCCCAAATATCCACTGTTGCGGCAAGACACGTCCCACATTATTTTTCCGTTTGGTAAACAAACTTTCGTCTATTTCGACAATACGGCTAACTCCTCCAATCCTACCACTGTTTTTTCGTTCCACAGAGAACGCACACACCTCACGTAGATAGTTATTCCAATCAACAATTGTTTTACCGGTAATCTCCAACTCTCGTTCACACCACGCCACAGATGTCAGTTCGTAAACCCAGCAGTAGAGGAAACGAACCTCAGTAACAAATGGTATTCTACTGTTAGAAAACCATGTGTCAACGCGCAAACCAACTTTTTTAAGGCAAGGTCGAGTCGTACATTTCCAAAACGGAGCCTTATCAAACGAATAAATTGTCATGTCATGTCCATTCAGGCATATTTTAGATTTAGGCAACAAGTAATGATCTTGTAAAAAACGAATGGCCCCCTCTTCGCTCCCTGGTAAAATCCCAAATTCTCATAGTGTCACCCATCACTAATCTATTAGACTCATAGTAAAAGACGGAAGTGCAACAAAGCGAAGTACTCGACAGACACTGCGGTACGAAAGTACAACAATGCGGCGCACCAGCTGATTCTATTACAATTCAATTTATATTTCTGATCAGCCCTTCTAGAATTTGATATTTTACTGATAGGTACTATCTCGAGGGATGTTTTTCTGTCGTTGACATCAGCGCGGGGCAGCACCGAAGGTGCTGCCGAAGCCCGCGCTGATGGCCGGAGGCACTCGCATTTTGGGTGGCAGAGTGTGATAAGAATAGAGTGTGATAAGAATAAAAACAAGTTTTGTGGTTGGAGAAATGTAGAGGTAAAACACCGAAGTACACACAAAGCGAGGACGGCGAGACTGCAATCACGTTATCTACTAGACCGCTCGACTTTGACCTCCCGCTCGACTTTGACCTCTGTCTGAGGATGGGGAGGGGTTTGCGATAAGACAATTCCGGTTTTATATTGACGAAATATTGTTTTACGCTAATCTAGTAATCAATAGAAGCAAAACGTTAAATAACGATTCATTTCTGGGTGTGGTCGGTATAATCCCAAAGTACCAACTATTCAAATCAACTATTTCATAGGCTAGACGAGGCTCACCATCAACAATAGATTGGTAGTTATTGGAAATATTTCCTAGTTTTGCTTTTGAAGCACTAACTGGTTCATCTAGACTAGTCATATCTTCCAAAACATCAGCATTAGGACTATGCCTAATTTCAGTTTCTACTGTCTTCTTACAAAATACTCGTTTTCCTTTTCTTGAAAACACTAGTACTCCTAGGCATTTTGAATAATATATTCTTCTAAAACACTAGACACAACACTTTAGAAAAATAATTGTAATGTGTATTTACTTTTGAGTTTTCACAATAAAGAATAAACTCATGAATGTAAACAAACAATGTTTTCTTACTTCTCTTGTCTGCTGTTTATTGGCACAATACTTCAGGTTAGCCAACCATTGAAAGAAAAACAACTGTTTCTGGATGCTAGTTATTATAACAAATAAATAATAGTATTGTCGTTACCATAGATACAATTCTGGTAAAAATTGCAGCTGTGCAGACAATATTTTGTATATATTTTTTTAAATACTTCCCATTGTCAGAATTAAATAATGTTTATGTCAAAATGTTCAGAAAACAACACAGAAAAATAAATTGAAATAAAAAAATGTATAATTTTTTAATTTTTAACCTACCGAACCCCCTTGCGCGTAGTGAGCCACCGGTGGTACATTTGTAAATATGCAGAAAAAAACATATGATAAGTTAAATTTTACCAAGAATGTTGGGCGGACTATATTTAAAAGTCAATTTTACAACTATTTCAGAAACAAATACGTTTTTTATAATACGTTTTGGGTAAAAATTGGCGTCATTTGGCGAGGACCACGATATTAGGTACGTCATGAACGTGTTAAACTTCTGCAAATGTATTGTGTTCTGGCAAGATACGCAATTTTTCACGTTAGAGGAACTGAAAGAATAACTGAAATTGTCTTTTGACTGATGTGGTGAGAGCAATGAAAGTTGTAAATAACATACTGACATCCACACATTGGTTTTGATTTTAACTTTCGCCGTCTCTCATCCACTAACCACATTCAGAGCAGAATATGTATCCCTACAAGTTTGTATTTACTACGTTGTTGGAAGCGTATTCAAGCGTCTTCACGCTCGCGCGTACACGAGAGGCAAGGAGCAACTACAAGCTGAGCAGCGACGAGCGTAGGCCTCGTCCACTGGAAGCGAATATGCGCTGTCAGTGTACGTGAGTTGGCGTTTACAGACAGACGTGTGTTTGTTATGTTATGTTAGTTATCTAGTTTTGTAACCTTATTAGTAATGGATGTAGAGGAGTTATACAAGTTATAAATAATATTATTTATAAGATGTATGATTTTTTCAGTATGTAAAACCAACTGAATAAATGTAATTCAACAAATAGGTCTAATAGGCAACTTAATATTTAAAGCTTCATATGTATATTCGGAACTATTTTGAGGAAAGTTTATGTCAATAGCCTATTTTATTATTCATCACTTTCACTCAGTACTAGTACTCTTCACTTGCAGAATCACTCAGTTGATCATCTGCACTCTTCTCATTTTGCTTTTTAGATTTCTTAGTACAACTATTACTAGTCTTCTTTTCAGTTGCTTTCTTTTTTCCATTGGATGCATCAAACAGTTTTCTCTTTCTATTGGCTTTCTTCTCTGCTTCCTTCTTCTTTTCTTCCAGGATATTTTCTAATTCGGTTTTATATGGCGATGCAGTTAGAATAGCCGTTTTGCCTTTTCTTCTTTTGTTTACCTTGGGGCCTATTTCTATCCATTTGGGGCAGTGGCATTATGTCTCTTGGAGAAACAGGTTGTATACTTTTTGAACAGCAGGGCTGTTGAATGTCTTGATAATTTCTTGCCACATCTTGATTAACATGAGGCGCCTGCATATCTTCACATGGAATATGCAATTGTGAAGTAGTGTTAGAACAGGAGAGCAGTTGTTCGCCTTCATTGTCTCTTGCTAGGTTTATTTCAGGCACAGGCAGTTGATTATTTTCAACGGCCCCAATGGCTGGACGGTTGTCCACTGCAACAGTAGGAGGTTCCTCTCTTTCTTTTGTATCAGAAGGAGCAAATAAATGATCAGGAAATACATTCCGGTTGAGCGGATAAATTCCGGGTTTTTAAAGCCATTCACAGCTGTTTCCATTGTTGCTGCTCGTATATAGGCTGCTCCATAGAATTTGGCAATCTGGTGAATGGTAACAGTCCGTCCAGGATTCATTGCTAGCCACTGCCGAACTTCTTGTTGGTAATATGTGCTCAACGGTGACATAAAGGTCACGTCCAGTGGTTGCATTCGATGCGAACAGTGAGGTGGTAAACATAACAAAGTAACCTTTTTGTCTCTAACAAGATTTATTAGATCTAAACTCTTTTTATGAGTGGCATGACCGTCTAAAATCAATAAGACTGGTTTATTAGGACTTGGTTTCGAAAATTCTACAAACTTTTTAAACCAGTACACAAAGATTTCAGCTTGCATCCATCCACTTGGGTGATACTGAGCTAAACTTCCGGGTGGTGCTTCATCCATGAGCAATGGGTTTTCCCTCTTTCTTGGAAATATAAACATGGTTGGCATAAAGTTATGAAACCCTACATCGCCGCTCGCACACCCACAGCAAACCATCAGGGAAGCGCGCCCCCATGGTGGCGAACGGGAAGCCGGATCAAAACTAAACTAGGTAAAATAAAGAACACCGTGGTCAGTATACTCAGGTTCATTTACTATGACATAACATAGGCCTATCCAGCGAGAGAAAAACAAAATTTTTTCAACAAATTTCACACCAAAATGAACCTTCCTGTCATTATAAATATATAGGCTATAAAATAAAAATAAAAAAAAATAATAAAAAAAAGGTGCCTGCAGTAGTATATACCTCAAACAATCCTTGTCAGGTGCACCTGCATACAAAACATTAGAAAAGCCATAATTTGAAACAAGAAATGCCAATTCCACCCGGTATCCTTCGGCTAAGAGCGGGCTCCTAATGAAATCCAAGAAATAACTAAATAATATCTAAAACTAACTTAAAATTAAATAACAAAATATAAACTATATAAATGGCAACAATAACAATAACAAATAAATAAAGAATATGAGCAGGGTATCACAGATGTTGACTAGAAGATATTGTCCATCATGGTGCCCGTCCTTCAGCAGAGCGCAAAAGCGAAGGTTCTCTGGGACCACGCATGATGGAGAGATGACAGGAGAAAATCAACTCATCTCTTGGACCTCATCAGTGAGGGGCCGTAAACTTAGCCGCACATGTCAGAAGGAAAACAGCTCAGTAAAACTAACAAAACAACTTAAATAAACAAAATTTTCAATCTGGAGCTACTCCTAACTTGTACACCACGGTTCGGACTCTTGACGCCACCCTCCCGGAAAGGCCAAACGCCTTCAAATGGACAGTGGCCTCTGCAGCCAATAAACCACACACACATACACTATATAAAACACACATGAGCCGGGGAGATATAGGTATTGAACCGGCTCAGACTCCCCCCCCCAAAAGGAGGAACTCCCCTCTGTTAATTTCTTCAAAATGAAGAACCAAACGAAATGCCTCTCCCCCCAATGGTTGAAGAATTATAAACCGGAAACCCTGAAGTCTGCAGAAGGGAAAACCAAGAAAATCCAGTTGGAGGCAAGAAATCCCTCCAAGAGTTGCGTGGGTACAAAAGAAAGAAAACAGGAACCTTGATCAGGAAGAAGGAGCAGAGGTAGATCAGGCCTCTGGACCTAAAACCCTCCCGCACCGACTAAAGAGAAATCACGGATGACTCCGGCAAGGCTTCAGATGGGATATGTGCGCCTTTCTGAAAATCTTCCCGGTCTGAGGATCTCCCAGTCGGGCAGTCACCGGAGTCAGAAACTTCAAGATGCGGTGGGGACCAGTCCACCTGTAGCAAAGTTTAGCAGCTCTTTTATCCACAGCCGAACTGACTGGGTAAGCCTTGCAGTAAACTAGATCCCCCACCTGGAAGGGATTGGCAATACGACCTCGGTTGTACTTCCTCCTTACTAACTCCCTAGCCCGAATGAGATTCCGCCTGGCTGCCTCCCAAGTGGCTTTCACATTGGGAGTACCAGGAGGTGGCAGAAGATCGCTAATTTTCCAAAGGTTCGCCAAAGGGTTGTTTGGCGGAAAGCCAAATAATAACTCGAAAGGTACCGACTTGTGACTTTCATGCTGGGCCGTATTAAAGGCAAATTGGATCCAAGGTAGTTGTTGATCCCAGGTGGTCTGATTTTCCGCATGAAAGGCAATGAGAGCAGATCGAAGATTGCGATTAAACCGTTCGGCGTGAGAAGGCTGAGGATAGAAAGGGGAAGTAGTCACATGGCGGATTCCGTGCCCAAAGCACATTCTTTTAAAGATATTGGAGACAAACTGTGAACCATTATCGGAAACTAAGGTGGCGGGAATTCCAAAGTGTTGAAAAAAAGGTTACGAAGTGCTTGCACCGTGAGCTGCGCGGTAGCACTCCGCAATGGGAACAACCAAACAAACTTGGAGAAGGCATCCACACAAACAAGTAGGAACTTATTTCCGGACTTGCTACGCGGGAGAGTCCCAACATAGTCAATGAAAACCTTCTCCAAAGGTTTTTCCGCCACCTCAGATGACAAAAGACCCAACTTGGTATTTTGAGCGGGTTTGCTTAGCGAGCACAGTTCACAAGAACGTACTCGAGCTGCAATATCCCGGTCCATACCTTTCCAGATGAACTGATCCCTAATCTTCGCGATGGTCTTATGAATTCCTAGATGTCCGCCCACAGGAGAAGAATGAAAATACTGAAAGACCATCGGTACAAGAAAGCTTGGCAGCACTAACTTAGGTTTTCTCCGCTGCTTGTCACGGCAGCATAGAGCACCTCGGTACAGAAAATAAGGAGGGTGGGCACCTCCGTTTTTAAGCTCATTGATGATAGCAGTCAGCTCGGGATCCTTAAGTTGGTGTGGAACAATGTCCGAAAATGCCAGAGGAAAGTCTAGGAGCACGCCACAACATGGCGGCTCTGATAAATTCTGGTGGTCGTTGGGTAAGTGATACATGCGTGACAGAGTGTCCGCTATGATATTTTGGGTGCCTCGCACGTGCTGCACTGTGAACTTAAGGGCAGAAATTTGGACTACCCAGCGACCAATCTTCCCGAGCTGACGGGGGTGGGCAAGGAGCCAAGAAAGTGCCTGGTTGTCGGTTTTCCAACAAAAATTCTTTATGTTCTAGGTAACGCCTGAACTTGTTAATTCCAAACACGACAGCCAAACATTCCAGCTCATAAACAGAACAACTCTTCTTCTCACAAGGGGTTAACGTGCGTGAAGCATAAGCTATGGGCTGCCGGATACCATCTACTTCTTGCGATAAAACAGCAGCAAACGGCTAAGGAGGAAGCATCAGTTTGCAAGACGAACTTACGACTGAAATCAGGCATAGCCAAGACTGGAGGCTGCATCACTGCTTCTTTCAGCTGCTCAAAAGCAGTCTGTTGCGCTTCACCCCACTCAAACTTGGCACCCTTTTTCCTAAGAGAGTTCAGAGGGGCCGCCACCTCAGCAACATTGGGGATGAAACGACGATAAAAATTTATCATTCCCACAAAACGGGCAATCCCCTTGGCATCCTTAGGAGGAGGAAACTCCCTGATTGCCTGGGTTCTCTCTGGATCAATACCAACACCTCGAGAAGAGACAAGATGACCCAGAAACGATATTTCAGGCTGAGCAAAACTCACCTTTTCAGGATTGACGGTAAGGCCAGACTCTCGCAGCCTAGTTAGAACTTCCTCTAGATGAGCCAAGTGCTCCTCATAACTCTCACTGTACACAAGCAGGTCATCCAGATAGTTGAACACGAACTTAAATTTGACATCATGAAAGATAGAATCCAGGAGTCTGGTGAGTGTTTGGGCCCCCACAGCCAAGCCCATTGGCACTCGGGTGAACTGGTACAAATTCCAAGGCACACAAAAGGCAGTGAGAGGTCGAGACTCGTGTTTTAGAGGAATCTGATGGTATGCCTGATTAAGATCAAAAATGGAGAAATACTTGGCCTTACCAAACCAGTCGAAAGCAGAATGCAAATCGGGGAGAGGCACGGAGTCAATTTCTATCTGAGCATTGAGCTTTCGATAATCCAGGACCAATCTGAACTTCCCATTAGGTTTCGGCACTAGAAACGCTGGACTGGAAAAATTTGAGCAAGACGGCTCGATTACCCCACTCTTAAGTAAATCATCAATCATATTTCTCAGAATTTCCATCTTGGAAGATGGAAACGTACTATGGATGGGAACGTACAGGACGGGTGTCTGTAAGACGAATCTCGTATTCCAAGAGATTGGTCGTGCCCAGTTTGTCAGTTAGGACTTCAGGAAAACTGGAACAAATCTGCCTTATGTCCTCAGCCTCTTTCGGCGTAAGATGTCCTAGTTGGTCAGGAGGAGTCAAGCTCTTATCTTCCATCTCTAAGGCAGCAGTCCCACGAGACTCGACATCTGAAAAGGGAACGAGCACCCGCCTGGCGAAAGCAAAGAAAACATGACTGGAGGCCAAATCCAAAATCATGCCAGTTTTTCCGATAAAATCTGCTCCCAAGATGAAAGGAAAAGTCAGGTCCTTAGCCACCAAAAAGCTCCAATCCCAAGAGAAATAATTAATTTTGATGTGAATCTGGGCACTACAGATAATAGGTAAAGGTGTGCGTGAAGCAGTCCAGCAGATAAGTGAACTAGGCTCAATCTGCCGTATTAGCCCAGAGGATTTTAGATCTTCAAAAAAACGACAAAGAAATCAGGCTGCGTGCTGACCCAGAATCAACCAGGGCCTTCTGCACCACATTCCCCACAAGCACATCCAGTTGTGGGCAGGTTGAGCGGGCAGCCCTTACTCCCTGCGCAGCCAGAGCAGCAACCTCCCCTCTCGGCCAACGATGATAACTGTCCCCAAGTCTATTTCTTTCTGTTTTCTTTCTGTTCTGTATTAAACCAGCTACCTTTTTACCATCAAAATTAGGTACATATTTGCCCTCAAAATTACCTTTACGGCACGAGTTGGGCTTACTCGTCCGCAAGCTTACTAGTTTTTTTTATTAAGTGGACAAAACGGTCTAATATGTCCCACTTGCTTGCAGCCATAACAGGTAGGAGGCTGCCTACGGGAAGGAGCAGCCGCTGGCTCAAACTGCACCGGAGCATGGACCGGCCCCGGAGGCAAGTGAGGAAGATGCCTCAACATGGTCTCCCTTTGATCATCCGCATCCTGAACCCCTCTAGAGATGATGGAGAGGCGGTCCAAATCCGCAAAAGATGCGGGACGGCTACAAAAAATCAAACGGGAGCGTTCTTCAGGTTTAATGCCCTCCAAAATAAGGCTCACTAACTCCGTTTCGCTCAAGCTCAAGCGCAACACCCGGGCTACATCCCGTATCTCCCCGACAAAATGGCTCAACGTCTCGTCTGGTGCCTGAGGACGGTAAACGCGTTCCACCCGCAAACGCTCCCTAACCCGAGCAGGTACAAAGAACTCCAAGATCTCGGCGTGGAACTGGTCAAAAGTGGCACCTCTCTTAAGGCAGTCTAGAAGGCGATCAAAAAGCGGCCTTAAGGAAAACTGCGCTAAAATCTGCATAAGCATGGCATCTGTCATACCAAGAAATTCTCTTAGCTTAAAAACTTCCAGAAGGAAATGGATAAGTAAGTTAGTGTCAAGCCCATCAACTCTGGGGAAGTGTTGTAAAACACTCCCCAAAGGATGGGGCAGTTTGCCAAAGCTAGAAAAGGAAGGCACAACTATAGATGATGCCTCACCAGCCGCTTCAGGAGGGCCACTACCCATCGGAGACATAGTAACTCTGGGAGGCTCGAAAGAAAGAGCCGGTGGATGGTTAGCAAAAGTAATAGTAGTGGGAACCTCCGTTGGAGTGACAGCGGTAAATAGTACCCCCTTCTCTTTCACCGAGCGCACCTCACTCAAACCATCTAAGGCTTGTTTTAATTTGTTACTGGCCGAAAAAGCCCAACTTTTAATATCAGAGTCCAAACTAGGAGCTGACATAAGTAAAACTATTCTGTCACGCCAATGTAAAAGCTGAGATGCCAATCTAGCCTTTGCTGACCCGGACATAGGAAGTGACTCAAAATTAATATCGTCTTCTAATTCTTCCATTCGGGTTTTACAAAACTCAAATTCTGTATTAATTTGGAACTCTGCATTCCAGCTGCGGTCCAACGCTATACAAGCCCGTAATTGAGCTCTTAATGCCCTCACATCTCCCTCGGGCTTCTGTCCTCTCGCCAGGACCTCAAAAACCAACTCGGGCTTGCGTAGATGTTCAGGCACCAGGGAAAACGCCATACCAAACAATTAAGACAAAATAAATACAACAATAAAACAACAAAGCGTACGCAACAATTACTTAGTAACCTAAGTGGACTCAACTCACAAAGGGCTTACACTGACGAGGTCCAAAGTGAAGAACTTAATACCTGCTACCTAATAGAAGGATACCCTGCAAATATACACTAACCTACACCAACAAACAAAACAACAACTGAGAGACAGCTGAGAGAGCAGCTAACCACGCTCTGCTACCATTGAAACCCTACATCGCCGCTCGCACACCCACAGCAAACCATCAGGGAAGCGCGCCCCCATGGTGGCGAACGGGAAGCCGGATCAAAACTAAACTAGGTAAAATAAAGAACACCGTGGTCAGTATACTCAGGTTCATTTACTATGACATAACATAGGCCTATCCAGCGAGAGAAAAACAAAATTTTTCAACAAATTTCACACCAAAATGAACCTTCCTGTCAATATAAATATATAGGCTATAAAATAAAAATAAAAAAAAAAATAACAAACAATCCTTGTCAGGTGCACCTGCATACAAAAAATTAGAAAAGCCATAATTTGAAACAAGAAATGCCAATTCCACCCGGTATCCTTCGGCTAAGGGCGGGCTCCTAATGAAATCCAAGAAATAACTAAATAATATCTAAAACTAACTTAAAATTAAATAACAAAATATAAACTATATAAATGGCAACAATAACAATAACAAATAAATAAAGAATATGAGCAGGGTATCACAGATGTTGACTAGAAGATATTGTCCATCATGGTGCCCGTCCTTCAGCAGAGCGCAAAAGCGAAGGTTCTCTGGGACCACGCATGATGGAGAGATGACAGGAGAAAATCAACTCATCTCTTGGACCTCATCAGTGAGGGGCCGTAAACTTAGCCGCACATGTCAGAAGGAAAACAGCTCAGTAAAACTAACAAAACAACTTAAATAAACAAAATTTTCAATCTGGAGCTACTTCTAACTTGTACACCACGGTTCGGACTCTTGACGCCACCCTCCCGGAAAGGCCAAACGCCTTCAAATGGACAGTGGCCTCTGCAGCCAATAAACCACACACACATACACTATATAAAACACACATGAGCCGGGGAGATATAGGTATTGAACCGGCTCAGTTACCAGCTGCGTTCATGCATGTCTCGGCAGTGACTAAATCTCCACGTTCTGCTGAAGTCAAAGCTCCAACTTGCTTCTTTCCACGCATAGCTAGTATTTTAGATGGCTTGTTAAGAACAGTTGTTATTCCCGTCTCATCTACATTATAAATGTCAGTAGGATCAAATTTATATTTTTGGTATACATTTTCAAGCAAATAAAAAAATTTATTTACTGCCTGTTTATTAAAGCCCATGGCTCTTGCAAGGGAAGTATTTTCAGGATTCCGCAAAACAATATTTTTGTGCCTGCTTAGGAACCCATACAGCCAGTCTTTTCCAGCCATCTTAAATACTGTACTGAATTTATGCTGCAGATTGTTGCGAACTGCAAGCTCATATGCCAATTTACGAACATCTGTTAATGTTAAGCCAAAAAGTCTTCTTTCTAGCAATAAAATACGGTCCAATAATTCTTTTTCTTGCTCTTTAGAAAAAACTGTTGTCATTGGTCCCAATCTACCTTTACTACTTGCTTCTGCAGGATTTAATTGATTTTGTCTAGCTTTTTTTATACTGTCTTCTAAAGTACTTTGTGGAACATTGTGGGATTTTGCAGCTTTGATATAACCCATATTACCTGACAGAACTTCTTGAATGGCTGCTTCCATACTCTCCTGACTCCATGACTGACGATTAGATTTTCTCTGATACGTCCTCGGCATACTCTACTCTGCAACAAAAAAGACAAGTTAGTTTGAAAATACAAGTTACATTAATTGAGTTTTACATTAATTCACATTTTGAATAATATACTTGAAAAATGTGAAATTATTTATAAAATAACTGGGGAAAGCGATTAATAGTTCTGTATTGTATTATAGACACAATGTTATTTTTTATTACATCAGTATTTTAATGTTAGACTATCATACATTCGCACTATGAGAACGTATCAAATTGTTATATATGGCAATGAACCGTGGGGCAAGACCGGGTACTACCCGGTCTTATATTGGATAAAAGCCAATTAAAAAGGCTATCGGCATATGTAATGGACAATACAGATAACTACACAGAGAATTAGTTGTATACCATACATTCTTTTTTTTAGTTGGAGTTCCAGGCCAAAATAGGTTTTTTTAAAGGGTGAAGGAACACTCTCTCCGTTTGTTGTAGGTGACAGGACTTTGGCTAATTTGTCTTAGGTTGTAGGTGTAGATTTATGTCTGTGTGAAACAACAGCACTACTAGGTCCAGGCTGCGTAAGTAGGTTGTCGAGATCAGATCCACAGTTTGGTTGTTGAACTGCATCACTGGTTGATGTTGCACTTGGAGTGGTTTTTACAGGAGTGGCAATTTCACTTTCGTTAAATGTAACATCCATTACATTTTTATCACAAATGACACGGGGGCCATTTTCCATGCAACATATAAATCTTGTAAAGTTGCACTTACTTTCCATATTGGAGTAAAAGCGTTATATGTCGCTTTAAACTCCTCCAATAAGACACGATCGATAAATTTTTCGAAAAATGCAAGGCAGTCCTCATTCCTATGTGAAGGGATATCACTTGACAAGTTTTCAGTATTACTCGAGTCCAAAGTAATTTCTTTAATGGCAGTTTGTGATAAAGTGGCATTTAACACGTCCACTTTTGAGTAGTCAACTGCATTGGCATCAAAAGGACTCAGTCCACACCTTTTACAACCATTAGCCAATGTTTCTGGTTTCATCACTTTGTCTAATACTTGTTTTAAGACAGATGCAAAAGAAAATTTGGTCAAGCGCTCTGTACCTGTTGTTAAACGCCACTTGTGCACTGTTGCTGCCCATTCATTTTTCACAGGCCCAAATACAGCCACATCGAGAGGTTGTATCACATGAGTACAATTGGGAGGGAGTGAAATTAGAATAATGTTATTCTCTACAGAAACTACTCAAGTGGTATGTTAAATGAGAAGTGTGTCCACAAAAAAAACCAATGATAGGGAACTCAGACTTTTGTTCTTGCAACCACTTAAAGAAAACATTGAAAAAATATTCAAAAAATACCTCCCCAGTTATCCGGCCATTATCAGACTTTGATACAGCCCAAACATCAGGCACATTCAATCGTTCTGCATGTGGTAATCTCTGTCCAGGAAATATTACAAGAATAGGTGCAACATTACCATTTGCATTTACGTTACACAGAACTGTTAAGTTCTCCTTGTCACTTCCTTCGTGTACCTCGTACACATTCTTTTGCCCTTTTATACTAAGTACCTTCCCGCTTTTTGGACACAAGAAAAAAGAAGTTTTACCAGATACCTTGTATGATAAGAGTTGATTGTGGGATTCCAAAGCGCTTGCTGGCAGAATTGATGCTTTCACCCTTTTTAGCAGCATCCAATGCAAGTAGGAGGTCTTCGTGTTTGTAGGCAAACTTTGGTTTCTTTTTTGGCGGCATCTGGGAAAAATAAAATTTGTTTAAGTTCTTGTTATTAGGCCTAGTAACATTGTTAACTACAATTAATTAAAACGTAACTTCTACATAAAATATTTAATTTTTAAAAGGTTCACATACCAATTATCAAACATTGGAAATCGTGTAATCTAGTGTTTGATAGTTGTAATCAAACACTGGGTTCGAACACAATTTTAGAATCCAGTGATTGATTCAGTTCTCTATTTTTTGAGGTTAAGGTTAGATAACTGTTTTACACAGAATTGAAGAGAATTTAATGTAAATTCTTTCTGTATACATCTTATTGAATTTAATTAATTAGCAATTTAAAAAATATATATTTAAAAATACTTACCTCTTATGTTCCTTTCACATTAGACGATTTCGCTCGTGCGGGAAAAAATCGCCCAATTTTTAATCGTGAAACTGCTACTTTCACATTGAACGGTGTAAATCGTACATTTTTATCAGTTCATCAGAAAATTTGATCCGATCTGGATGAGAAAAAACTAATGGATCGTGAACAAGTTATTGCGTTTATGTATAGTGTATCGGTGTCGGAAAAGACAAAGGCGCAATCGCCTTTACTGGATTCACCCAATTAATCAGAGACGAGAGGAAGTCGGGATGTTTCACACATTATTTGAAAATCTTAGAAACGATGACCAAAAGTTTTTCCAACTACTATCGTATGTCAGTTCGCTCCTTTGATGAGTTACATGGGAAACTGAAGAGTGTTCTTCATCGACAAAACACGCAGTTCAGAAACTGTATACAACCTGTTGAAATGCTGGTAATATGTTTAAGGTAAGCATTTAAATACAGCTTTGTTTTTATACCGTTGTTTGAATAAAAATGCCATTGAAGTTATTACTACATTTAAGTTTTGTGTTTTAAGTGACAAATTGCTTCATCATAATCTTATATTATTATGTTTCTATATAGTAAGTTAATATTGCAGTAGTAGGTAATATAATGAAACCTTTTGAATAACCAAATATACTTTATTTAATTTTAATTACTCAAAATATATAAGAAATCGAGGAATCTCGTGAAGCCGAAATAGACGGACTATGCTCAGTTTCAGTTTGTGAAGAGTCGCTGTAACAAAATCCCTGTAGGTACTGAGATGCGGATGCTGTATCCGGTTTGGATTGTGGATCTGATTGGTTAGGCGTTGATTGCTGCGTTGTCCTTGATTGATTTTGCTATTCACGTACATATTGAGAAAAGTGAAGCTGTGGTACGCTATTTTGAAAGTTGCCCGAAAAACTAGGATTTGCATATTGTTGAGGTTTAAATGGAGGTTGTTGAACATGGACAAAGGCTTGCGGTTGGTTAACGGGAGATGGCTGAAGCATGTACTGAGGTTGTGGTTGATAAGATGGCACGGAAGAGGGGTTGTTTGATTGAAGATGAGGAGTTTCCTTTAGTTTGTTTATGTTTTCTATTACGTTTAACACTCCCTCTTGAAATTTGAGGAATCCACTGTTGGAATAGTTTTTCAAATGAGGCATTAAACTGTGAAGGAAGGACATTTTACTGCAGGGCGTTTTAGGTTCCAGAGCTTTGAGCATTTTCACCTCAACCTCATCTAGTTTCTTTCGTTTCCTTGTTCCTACGGGCTTGGATGGCAGTTATACGTTGGTAGAAACTTCAGGTTCACCAGTGGTGCCTTCAGGCTCCTCATCTTCTTGTGTTCCTGGTACAATTTCTGGGTTCAAGCTGTCTTCCGTTTCTTTTTCGGTGTAGATCTTATTCAAAAATTGAAGTTGGTCTGAAAACACATATTTCTTACGTTTTTTAGCCCCAGATCCACTTTTTTTAGCAAATTTGTCATCTTTTACGATTTTGCGAAACAATCTCGGAGGTTAGTCCACCTTTTCACCACTTCTTTGCCTGTAAAAAAAATAAAAAATAAATACAATCAATTCAGTAAGATAATTATTAATGACAATGTTCAACTTTATTTCAGATATTTGGCGAGCGGCTGTACGTTTACGGATTTGCACTACAGCTACAGAGTTGGAATTTCAACAGCAAAAAACATAGTTGAAGAAGTATGTGCTGCGATTTGGTCAGAAATGCGAGAAGAGTGTATACCGACACCAACTTGTGATATGTGGCAGTCAATTGCTTCCAACTTTGAAAGTATCGCAAACTTCCCTCACTGCCTTGGAGCTGTGGACGGCAAGCATATAAGACTGACTTGTCCGTTTGACTCAGGATTAATGTACGTATTTTAATTACAAAGATTACTTCTCTATTGTCCTTATGGCTGTAGCAGACACAAAGTACAGATTTCTTTTCGTTGATATACGAACTATGGTAAAGAGTGTGACTCGTCAATATTTAAGAGGTCCAAATTGTGGAAATCAATAGAAAGTGGTTCTCCACCATTACCTGAGGAAAAACTTCTTCTAGGAACAGAGTCCTAAAATACCATACTTCTTTGTTGGAGACGAAGCATTTGGCTTACACAGACATCTACTGATACCCTTTGGAGGGAAACGCTTAACAGTTGAAAAAAGGGTCTTTAATTATAGATTGTGCAGAGCACGAAGATATGTGGAATGTGCGTTTGGTATCCTGAGCAATAAATGGCGTGTGTTCCATCGCCCTATCAACGTTCAGCCACATTTTGCAGTGCTCATCGTCAATGCGTGCATCGTATTGCACAATTATGTACGTGACAGAGACGGATATCTTGTTGAGGACACAACGACGATGACAGGCCTGGAAGATGTATCAGGGGAAAGCACTACACGAGGAGGCTTGGAAGCAAACAATATCAGAAGTGTTCTTACCTCATATTTTTTGACAGAAGTCGGAAGTGTATCCTGGCAAATGTCTAAAGTATAATTGAACCAGCCGTTTGAAGAAGTGAACAAATCCAAAAATGTGTTTTTAGGAAAATAAAAAACCTCCTATTTTTTAAATTTTCAATGTTTTATTTTTTTTTATAATTACTACATATTAGTCTTTAGTTTTGGTACTGAGTATGCTTGATTTTGTTACTTATTAACTGATTAATTAAAATTATAAAACAAAGGATTTGTTCCCTTCTTCAAACTTATCAGTTTATTTTTGGAATTATGAATGAAAACTTCTAGTTTGATAGTACAAAAGTTTATGTTAACAAATAAAACTTGAAATAATACAGTTGTGCAATGTATTTAAAGCATAAAATCCACAATCCTCTGTTAAAATTTAGTTGAACTATTTAGAAAACTATTGTTCCCCTTCACTTTGATCATCCTGTGCCGTTTCAGTGGTTAGCCTTGCGATCACCACTTCATAAAAATGCTTGAATTCATCTGGGATGTACGTAACAATAATTTTCGATACATCTTGAACTTTCTTGTGGTTGATTGGTATTTTCTCTCTGTATGCTTTTTCTGTTGGAATCTGCGGCATTGCGTTTGGCTTTTGTAGGTAGAAAGTATGTTTCATAAAGCCATCGATAAACTCAGATGTGGTAACATAACCAGTTGGCAATGTGTACTCTAGTTGCCTGTATGTGGATATAAAAAATGATGACTTTTCTCGAGACTTAGTTGATTTCTTGTACAGCTTTGGCCACCAGTTCTTAATGTCTAATATATTATCTGCAAAAATCTGAGTAACGTTGAATCCTGATTTCTTAGATGTCTTTATTAAGGGGAGTCGGATGGCCCTATGCTGCCAATGTTAATTTGCTCAAGTTTGTGTACCTTTTTCTCAAAAACTATATAAGATATCAACATGATTTTTTTGTATTTACTTTTATTAAGGTTTTGACCCGGGGTTTTTAAGTTATTCAAAAAATTAGTATGGTTAGGATTTTAAAAAAATACATTCAAAAAGTACAGATTTTTTGTAAAAAAGCTGTAATAAAAATTTGTTTCATGAGAATTTTGATAAAAGCCCGGGTCAAAGTGTGCTCCTTAATTTTCCCATTGGGGAGCGATGCACTTTTTTTAGCGCAATGCTATTTATATGGGAAATTCAGCATGTACAGAGGGTGGCCAAATTATTAGACTAGAACCAGTTTTCGGGGAAAATTATTTTATTAAATCGTTTTATAAATGTATGTGTACATAAAATTGTATAACTAATATTTTGTATGCATACCCTTGTTCATTATCAACATTTTAAGTCTTTTCTGCATGCTGTGTACCAATGTTTTACAGTTCTGTTTGATTTCTTCATCGTGGTGCTACACTTTAATTAAGAGTTCAATCAGCTCTTGACGTGCGGTTAAATTCTACTTTAGCATTCTCTTCTTGAAAATTGACCACAAATTTTCAATTGGATTCATGTCAGGACTGTTACCTGGCCAAGAAAACACATAGATATCTGATTCACTGAGAAATATTATACTGCCTTGGCCTTATGTAATGGAGCACCATCATGAATAAAGATGAACTCCCCATTTGGAAACCATTCTTGAGCCTGTGGAATTAGCCTTCTTTGTAGCACATTCAAATATTGATTTTGCCTCAATGTATTTTCAACTATGTATAGCCTTCTTGGGCCATAGAAAGACATCACACTCCACAACATAACCGAAGATGGATGCTTCAAATATTGTTGGATACAAATTTCATAAAATTCATTCGTAGCATTTCTCCGTACATACTGATAGCTTCCATTGCTGATTTGAGTTATTGATTCATCTGAGAAGCATACAAACTATTGTACAAAAAGTTCCATTAGGCTGAGGAAGGTTAGGCTAAATTTTGGTTGAATATTAGATTAAGGAAAATTGATGGACGGTTATGTACCTTTGGAACAAGCATTAATAATGTATACAAACTATAAATTGAGTAAAATTATTAGATATGTGTGACTTAAATTTTTCCACTCCTCTGTTGTCCAATGGTATAAGACTTTAGCCCACTCTAGTCGCATCTTTCCCATGGTAGACGCGATCTTTTGCTTTTTCCTTGGTCTGCGAGCGTTGAGTTCTTCTCTGTTTAACACTCTACTCGCATTTCTAGGGGAAATATTGGCTATATACTCATTTATCTGGTCAGTCAGTAGTTTTTTTAGTATGTTTCCTGTTTGTTTTAACAATATTCTTTAGTTTCCTGATCAATCTATCATTAATTTTGGGCCTGCGGCCACATTTGCCAACTCGATGGGACTGATAACTTAAGTTTTGATCACAGGTAAACTAGATCCTACTTACTGATTTTTGAAAAAATACCCAACCTTTTCGCTATTTCAGTTTGTGAATAGCACGTTTCTTCCAAAAGAATCTTTACTGAAGCTGTTCCGTAGAATATAAATCACAATTAATTTTCCATGACCGTTAAAATGTGCCCACACACTTGAAGTATTTTCACAATATGTCACAATAACACGGAATATTTGATGGTTTTACACCCTTAAACACACCTTACACTGTTACCAGCTCATATTACAAGGAAAAAAGCGTGTTCAAAACCACTACAGACAAGAATATCCAATATTGAGATTATGCTCAGTTAAAATTGCCTAAAAAGCATCAGCTGATTTAAGTGATACCAACTGGCTAATATTTAAACTTCAATACCTAAAGTAGAAATATAAATTTCTATATAAATATAAAGTTTTGAATGCAAATATATGATAAAATAACAATATATTCCAGTATTATAAGACATATTTATGAGATAACTAAAAATGTAGTAAATTTGAGTGTTTAGTCTAATAATTTGGCCACCCTCTGTAGTTAGGTACCATTATCTTAAAAACTATTCAACATATTGTCCTGAGATTTTTACCATCTATTATATAGTATATAACACACAAACTGTACTAGTTTTAGAAGAATGTAGTAATAAATAAAATAATCGTATCACTTTAAAAAAACTGTAAAAATAAAAAATAATTTTTTAAGTAATTTTATTTTTATTATTCTTTTAATTTTAAGTATATTAAAACAATTCTAATACATATTGTTCATACTAATGTAATCAACAACCAGAAACAAAATCATGGATTTTGGATCAGTATTTCAGGAGAAAATGGTACCAACGTGTTTTAAAAACAAGGTTTCGGAAATCAGTGATTAAAGATAAATGTTACCTTAAAACTCTCCTGGTGAGTAGTTTTCATCATGCTTATCTTCTGCTTGCCTCTTAAGCAGTCTTCTTTTTACCCTGCTTTCTTTGGTTTGCTCCTCTGCTTCTTTTTCTGCTTTTATAATTCTAATTTTATCAATGGTTTATAAGCCTTCAATCATGAATTTGCCAGGTTTTAGTTGTAGCCTTTGAAGTACGTTAGTTTTAGCCACTGCACCTTCATTAAAACATAAGGCAGCATCTGTCACACCAAGCCCACAAACTCAGTTTTAGGAATTCTTTTCCAAATGCATGCATTAAAGCTTTCATTTGGGTTTTGAGTTTGTCCGTGAAGGCACCGATCCAAAAGTTCTGCCTGAGTCAAATCTTTATATATGGGTTTTATTGCTAAAAGAACAGGCTCAGGCAAAGAATTTTTATGTCTGTATGTGTGTAGAGTATTGCTTAGAACACATTTATTGTAATCACACCAAGTATTAGGGTCTTTAGGGCAAAGGGTATGCTGTGGGTTTTCATCGGTAGATAAGCGGTGGAAGTAGGTGGCCCATATAGCTTTTTTCATGTCTGCTGTACTACCTAAATTATTCCTAATAGCTAATCCATAGTACCTCTGAAGCTTATCTATATGTCCATCAGTTAATCTTCCCTTACCACCAAGGGCCTTTCCATCGCTAAGCTTATTTCCTTTCATTTTTATGCGTAGCTTCCGTAGCCTACAACCTAACCGCTTTTGTACATGGCCTACACATTCAAGTTTGGACATTTTTACCTCAGGGCCATAAGGTTCACGCCCGTAGGGGGACGTCTTACTCTGACGTTTAAAGGTTGGCGACCTTTCGTACCCCGAGCTAGTGCCAGACACATCTCCAATCCTGGCACTTTTCCCTGTCCCATCCATAAATCCTACCTATTCCTAATTCCTCCCTTTTCCTGACTGGATCGTGCTATTGTTTGCGGGGAGTGCTTGAACTGCTACACTCTGAGAAGGTGTAGCAGAAGAGAGCTGATGTGAGCTTGCTCTGCCGAAGCAAACGGTAGTATGAATCCTGGTGCCAGCCACTTCGGTCCCTGGTCAGGAAGTGATTATTGGACAGAAATGTCGGAGATTTCTGTTGCCACGTGCGAGCCCGAGTCGTGCGTGAATTCCCGACTCGGTTAAACGAGATAACATCAGGCCCCGGGGAACTGGGGTAGGGTGCCCTGCCAAGCTTTGGCTGACAGGTTCCCGAGGGTATACCCGTTCCCGATGTCTCGGCCTGCACCTTTAATCACGATGCGCTGGTTCAAAATATTGAATGGCTACATTAAACCCTTCTCAAGCAAATGATAGAGTTGTAGAAAGAGATTCTATGGATCTGGAAAAGAAGCGTGCTCTCTCTTCAGAATCTGAAGAGGAAACAAACAAACAGAGAAAAACTGCAGACAAGAAAATTAATATTCAAAATCTTCCCACCCCACTTTTTCTAGTATTCAAACACAAAGACGATACTCAGAACTTGGCAAAGGTGAGCCCCTTCCTTGTTAACAAGGCTCTAGTCGGAGTGGGCGGCTCGCCGTCTTCTGTTAGGAAGCTCCGTAATGGAAGCATCTTGGTAGAGGCTGCGAACGCTCCACAGGCTCAGAAATTTCTCTCCATGAGATCCTTTTACGACAAAGTAGAAGTCGTTGTCCATCCTCATGAGACATTAAACTTCTGCAAAGGAATTGTATTCTGTCGCGATATGTTATGTTGCTCAATTGAAGAGTTGAAAGAAGAACTGAAAGATTGTCTTGTGACTGATGTGGTGAGAATAATGAAGGTTGAACACGGTGTACCGACACCTACACCAGGTCACATTTTGACTTTTGCCCTTCCTCACCCACCAGCCACAATTAGAGCAGGATATCTTTCTCTACAAGTTCGCCCATACTTTAGAAATCCTCAGAGGTGTTATAGATGTCAACGTTTTGGCATTCGAGCAAAACTTGCAATAACCCTGAAACATGTAGTCTTTGTGGAAAAAGTGGTCACAGTGACAAGGACTGTGCCGGTGGCGAAGAACAGTGCGTCAACTGCAAGGGCAAGCATCCTTCAAGCTCTCGCAGCTGTAAAGTATACATAGAAGAAAAGGAAGTGCTAAAAATAGTCACTAGCGAGAAATTATCTTTCGGCGATGCTCGTAAAGAATATAGGAAACGACTTGGGCAAACCCCGAAGAAGGACGTATCCTATTCTCAAGCTGCCTCTGTCCCTGTGCAACCGAAACCGTGTTCTTCCTGCTCAGCTCTGGAAGGCATGGTTAGAGAACTAACCCAACAGGTTGCTGCTTTGGTACAACAACTTAGTGCCAAGTCCTTCCCATATAGTGGAGGCACTGATATACCAGACCTTGCACCTTCTGTGTCTGTAAGACCGGCTATACCTAGTCAACCCAAGGGACGGAACACTTTAAACAAGCAACAGTCTACTGAAGGCCAGGTTGCTGCTCAATTTTTAAAAACCCCTAATGCTGGAAGTTCCAGCGTGACGGGAAAGAAAGATATATCTCCGGAAGTACGCCAAAAACTCGTTTCTGGGATAAATCAAAAAATTGCCTCTAAAGTGGTCGAACGGTCAAAGGGTGCCAACAGAACCCCTCCCTCATACCAGTCCTCCAAATCCAGCCTAACGGAGGAGGATTTGTTTGATGACGACCTTAGGCCACATTCAGAAATTGAAAAAAAAAAACTACTGTAAATTTTAAACAAAATCAAGGAAAAACAAAAAACAAAATTACTTTTAAAACCTAATTTTATATGAATATTATACAATGGAATATTAACGGACTGCGAAGCCATCTGGAAGACCTGAATCTACTAGCATCACAAATAAAACCAAATATCATATGTATTCAGGAGACCAAGCTTCGCCGTGCATGCCAATTTTCCATCAGGGGATGGGATATCTTCCGCCATGACAACCATAATGACGGACATGCATGTGGAGGAGTTATGGTTCTCGCGAATCCTTCTCTGAATACAGTGGAGGTACCTTTGAACACACCTCTACAAGTAATATGCATAAAGATTGACATACCGTTTAAATTACATATCTGTTGTGTTTATGTCCCCCCCGCCACCAGAATGTCTTCCAAGAGAAGATCTAGCGGACCTTATTAATCAATTGCCTCGTCCTTTCGTACTTGTGGGGGATTTCAACGCCCACCATCGTTTTTGGGGCTCTACTACTTGCTCTCCAAGGGGCAACATGGTTTCCAAGGTCCTTGACGATCTGAATCTTGTTTTATTAAACGATGGCTCGCCAACTTATCTTTGCCCGAGAACAGGTTCCTGGTCAGTATTAGACCTAACCGTGTGCACACTACAAATTGCTTACCGCTTCGACTGGTCAGTTTCCTCTGACCTTTACGGTAGCGACCATGCACCGGTCATAATTAAAGTTCTCGATAATCCAGGTAATGTGCCCCAAAGACCTGCGTTTAGTCCAAGAGATATTTACAAATGAATTTTTATAGCACGCACTAAACATGGACTTAGCACTGTATCTACATCCCAAATACGTGTTCAGTCCTGTCTTGTGTCGCAGGCAGCCATGCGTCTAGTTGGCTAGAGGCAGTCAACCAGTAAAGTAAGGTTAGTTAGTAAGTGGTGATGAAATGGAAAAGCCTTCTTCAGGTAAAAATTTTTTAAAAAAAGACCAAGACACGGTAAATTAACTGATGTCAATAAAAAGTTGTTAGCTACTACTCATGAAACAGGTCCAGATTGTAACTGTCACTGTTTGGTTGTTTTTTATGTCATTAATGCTACTGAAAGAAGTACTATAACAAAAAACTTTCAACTCATTAGGAAACTGGAATGACCAGTCAGCACACTTAAGTTCATTAATTGCAGTCACATTAGTTGTTCGCAGAAGACCAAGAAGCAATGACCCAAAAAGTCGTGACTGTAATTTTCGCTATTTAGTAAGAGTAAAACGAAATGATACAATGCAGGAAATTCCTGTTTGTAAAAAGGCCTTCATATCGTTACATGGAACAGGTCGACGTAGGCTGGAAACTGTAAGCTCCAAAAGACCGCAGAGGTCATCATTTAAATAAACATCCCTGTCATCTATCCGATAAAAAAAAGAATGCAGTGTATGATCACATCAACTCCTTTAGAGGCACATAAAAGCCATTATGGACTAAACAAAACTGACAAAATATACCTAACTGAGGAATTGTCAATTAAAAAGTGCTACAACCTTTACAAAATCAAATACCTTCTTGTATCTTATGAGAGTTACAGACAAATATTTAACTCAAAATTTAATCTATCATTCGGATACCCACGAACTGACACATGTTCAATATGCGATAAGTTTAATGCAGAGCTAAAAATATTAAATCTCAAACTTGTTGAAACCATTGGAAAAGATCAAAAAGATGCAATTCAGAAGCAAATTACACCTTTAAGTAACGAAAATCATTTACATAAGTTAAAAGCTGTCACTTTCTTTACAAGAAAAGAAAAGCAAGGAAACAAAGTACTTGCTAACAAGGAATCCATATGAATGGACTATCAGAAAAACCTACCTGTACCAAACATTACTTCAAACGATGTGTATTATAAACGGCAATTGTCATTTTACAATTTTAATATACACCAACTGTCAAACGGGGATCCTATTTTTTACACCTATGATGAAATGATCGGCAAAAAAGGTACAAATGAAGTAATAAGCTTTTTGGACAACTATGTGAATGAAGTTCTCAAGAAAAATATAAGAGACAGAAATCTTTTGTGACTCTTGCTCCGGTCAAAATAAAAATTACCCCTTGTTTTTGTGTTTTGTATTACTTAGTTCATAACACTAAACGATTTGCCACAATTTTGATAACTTTTCCAATCAGGGGACATTCTTATTTAGAATGTGACAAAAACATATCTCTAGTTAACAAAAAAAGTACAATTGAGAAACGAGAGGAGTGAAACCACGTATTTATGACAGCGAGATCAAACCCATCTCCATTCAAGATAATTCCAGTACAGCAGCATATGATACGTGATTGGACTACTTTTTTGAAAGAGCAATACAAAGAAAAATGTCCCTTTGCCACACGACCCATCCGAGAAGTAAAAATGTTGAAAGATGAAACAGAACTGTTCTACAGGCCTACTTACAATGAACCTCGGTTTTCATCAGATATCAGACGTCCACGTTCTAACATCAAACTACCTCATCTACAACCTGGAGAATTCTTGTATCCCGACCAAGCATACCAAGGTAAGTTGTTCTGCTAATGCGGTTTCATTGGGACCATCAAAGTGAAATGCAAGTTAGGTAATGCGTATTTTTATTTTCAGCTTTGCTGCCGATATCAAAAGAGAAGTTTGATGATCTTCAAGTGCTTAAGCATTCTGTGGACAAAAGGCCAGACAATTTTTTTCAACACTTCCTTATATTGACAAAAAAAGGAAATGCACGAGATGCAGAAAAAGAAAAACGATTATACAAGATTTAATCACAGAGACTGCTTACATCTAGTTTATTTAGTAAACACAAACACAATCTCACACACAAATATTTGAAGAGTCCACGGGTAAAACGGGATTTGTCCATTTTTTTCATTTTTGAGGTTATGGTGGATCCTTTACATCTGATCTTTTAAGTGTATTAATCAACACGGGTAGAACGGGCTTTTTCCCTTAGCTACAAGAAGAAAAAACTGCTGTTCACGGGAAGGACGGGATTTGTCCAAAAACAGGGGAAGAATGTGCTTTGTCCACTTCTATTAACCAGCTGTTTCTTGGCCCAGCTGATTTAGTTTGGCAGTTATTCTGTTAGCTGTGGTTATGCTCTGTCTGCTGTGATTGTTGGTAGTCTTTATTAGTGATTGTAATTAATTTAGCAATAAATAAAAATGGAAGTTGGTGATGCAGAGGATTTTATTGAAGAATCATTAAATCCCAGAAAGAGGCAGTCTTATGGTACGTTACGTGATGCTACTAAGACACTTAGGGCTCAATCGTTTGAGCTTGGTGAAAATTGCTTTTGTAAGAGGTTTAGATGTTTTGAGGTTATCCCAGTAAATGAGCAAAAGCGTATATTGGATAATTTCAATGAAATAGGAGCTACTTCTCGTGAACCTTGGAATGCCCAGTCATCTTATTTGGCTGGATTGATTTCTGTCTTGCCTGTAAATAGGCGTAGGTCTCGGGAAGCTGATCAAGCGGCTGCTCGTACTCATGATTGCACTATTGGCTACCGGGAAAGAATTTCAAGGAATGAAGGAAATCGTGACGTTCAGGTCTGTAAAAAATCCTTCATGGCCGTACATGGCATCACAAAAAGAAGGCTTACCAATATTCAAGATTCATTGAAAAAACTTGGCGTTTCACCTAGAGACAAGAGAGGGTCTCATAAAGACCAGGCTCACAAGCTTTCCCCCGAACAAATAAATTGTGTATGTAACCATATAAAATCCCTTACGGGCAAGATAAGCCATTACAGCAATACAAAGTCAAAGAAACTGTACCTTCCCGAAGATCTAACCATTAGAAAAATGCATTTAATATATAAAGAATACTGCGCTGCAAACAACATTAGGAATCATGTGTCATATGAGTCTTATAGGAACATTTTCAATAAAAAATTCAATGTTTCTTTCGGGTATCCTCGCTCCGACACTTGTTCTACTTGTGATGTTCACACAGTGAAGTGCAATGAACTGACAGTAAAAATTAATACCCTACCAAATGGGGAAGAAAAGGCCAGAGCTGAAGGCGATAAAAAAAATGCTAACTTTGAAAAAACTACATTTGAAAAAGGCAGATACATTTTACATTAGGAAGAAGATATGCCTTGAAAAGGGGAAAAATAATAAACAAATTGCAGCTGTCTGTATGGACTTTCAGAGAAACTTGGATCTTCCGAATATTTCGACCAACGATGCGTATTATCGAAGAAAACTTGGATTTTACATGTTTAACATACATGAATTATCTACCAGCAATTCTGTATTTTATTGCTACACGGAGACTATTGGAAATAAGGGGTCAAATGAAGTGGTTTCGTTCTTAGACAACTTCATAAATTTAGTACTGGACAAAGAGGTCAAAGAACTGTTTATATTCTGCGACTCGTGCGGAGGGCAGAACAAGAACTACAACTTGTTCAAATACCTTTTCTTTGAAGTCCACGTAGCAAAACGACTTGAAAAAAAAAATCAAGTAACATTTCCTATTAGAGGTCACAGTTATATGGAGTCAGACCGCAACATGGCAGTAATAAAAACAAAATCAAGGGCAGAAGTACCACAAGATTGGATTGATGTTGTTGAGACTTCTAGACAAAATCCAGGGCCAATCAATACTTTGGATGTTGATCAAAGCATAATTCGAGACTGGACTGCGTTTGTTGAAGGCCATTTTGTAAAACAGTGTCCATTTCCCATTAGGCCTATTAAAGAGCTTCTTCTCACAGCCAATGAGCCAAACAAAATTCTACACCGTGAAACCTATAAGTTACAATCTGGACCTGTTTCATGAGTAGTAGCTAACAACTTTTTATTGACATCAGTTAATTTACCGTGTCTTGGTCTTTTTTAAAAATTTTTACCTGAAGAAGGCTTTTCCATTTCATCACCACTTACTAACTAACCTTACTTTACTGGTTGACTGCCTCTAGCCAACTAGACGCATGGCTGCCTGCGACACAAGACAGGACTGAACACGTATTTGGGATGTAGATACAGTGCTAAGTCCATGTTTAGTGCGTGCTATAAAAATTCATTTGTAAATATCTCTTGGACTAAACGCATATTTAGCCAGTCAGTAGTACAGGTTTGTAGTGCTCAACTTTGTCTACTAGAATGCGCAATAAACACGATTTCGCAAATTTGTGACTGAACACGTTTTTAGCCTGTGGTCTTCACATATCATCAGTATGTACACTATTTACAAAGTTTTTCTTCTTATATTATTTTATTTACAAACATGTTTATCGAAGCAGGGGCCATGGCATCCTTCTTTGCACTTGCTGCATCAGAGTCTTGACCTTTTCTTTGAGGTTTTGTATGTCTGTCCTTTTTCTGTGCATACCCGGCAAGTTTTCATCGATGTTCCTGGTATTTTTTCAAGGCTTTTGGGCCCAGCATTATGACAACCACCACCTGGCAAATTGTCAGCATTTTTATGAATGAACCATTCCTGAGCTATGTTTTCAATGATGCTGACAATAAACTTATATCTCGAAGCAGGTTTCAAATTATTATTTATACAGTTCTCTTTATACATAACATAACCATTTAATACCATTCTACAGAAAATATTGAAAGCCACCTTCTTCCAATATTTCACTGTGCGCCTTTCGTCCAAGTAAGTATACAGCATCATATCAAAGTGGTCAATTTCCCCCATGTAGGTGTTGTAGTTTGCAATGATCTTAGGTTTTTTTTTAATAGTTTGTCTACCACGCCTTCTGTTTGTTACATCCACATTTCCTACGTCACCTTTAGATGATAATAATATAACGAGAAACTTTTGGTTCTTTTTTTGACGGTAAGCCATTGCAATGTTCTCATTTTTGTAATATACTGTTTCTCCTACACCTATTTTATTTTTCAATTCTTGTGGCAATCCTTGTCGATTTCGCCTAGTTGTTCCTGTGAAAAAGGTTTTCCGACTGTACAGCATTTTCATGAGAGCTATACTTGAAAAGAAATTGTCTACAAAAACATGGTATTCTTTTTCGAGATAATTGCCCATAGTTAATAATTTGATAACTACTGAATAGCCCAATCCATACTGCTTAGTTTCATTCCTGTCTTCATTTGATTTTGCTCCTTTATAGCAAAAGAAACTCGTACAATATTTAGACACTGAGTCGCATAACACCCACAATTTGATGCCCCAGCGGTGGTGGTGTTTATTGGGCATATACTGCATCAATGTGGTCTGATTCTTCGTCCCAATCAAACTCTCATCCACAGATAATTGTTTCGTGGGCTATGTAGTGGTGTTTGAACATTCTGTTACAGTGATCGACTATATACAACACAATTACGACGGCTGCCGGGCGAGTAGTTGAGACTATTGCCGCAAGGCTGCAGCACTATACAGGACAACTTCAAGTGAGTCGCCAAATGCCAAAACAGGCTAAATCCAAAATTTAAAAAAGTTGAGATATTGATGACATTGAGTTCTGTATTACCTAGGCTACAGATTTGTCACTTCAAAATGTTCCAAAACCAGTTAAAAACTGTTTAAAATTAATATTTAAAAGTGAAGGTTGTTCCAAAATCAGTTATATCCTATAGCCATTCGGTTCCAAAAACAGTCATATCTGCACAGATGACAATGTTCCAAAACCAGCTATATCAAACTACAATAACTTACAATGTTTCATGTTTCTGTGTCAAAATAAGTTAAATCCCAAAAGACTTTTCCTATAGGGAACTGCTGATCATTTTCCTTCTGAATTAATTGTTTATTTTGTTGGCTAATTTTAAATTTCAAAGGCTAAAATAGTGTTATAAGAAGCAATAGCACTCAATTATTTAACATTATTTTAAAAGCTCCTGATTTGTTGTGTGTCATAAACATGGAGGCTGAACATACAGGAGGTATTTTAGAAGGTAGTGAAGGCGTTGGTATTGATATTATAAATGCTGAAGTTGTAATTGTTCAACAAGAAAATGTCAATATAATGGACATAAAAGTGGAAACTCCACAAAATGTGGAACAAGTAGAGTTGGTAGAAGAGATGCCTGGCCCTTTGGCAAAGAAAAGGAAGAAAAACGAAAGAGCATGGAAGAAAACTGTTGCAAAAGTTGCTAGGTAAGTTAACAACATTTGGTAAAGAAAACTAAACTAGCCTAATCTTAACACTCATTTGAACTAAAATAACCTAACCTCAACTAAGCTAACCTAACCTCAACTAAACTAACCTATAACCGCAACTAAACTACTTAATCTCAACCAGCCTAAAGTAATTCAGCTTAGGCCCTAACTTAACTACAACAGTTTTTGACAACGTTTGCGATCTATAATTTGTTTTTATTACAGGTTAGTATTTTTTTAAAGGTATAGGAGAACTAATAATCCCTATTTTGTTTTAGACACCGCCCGAAGGGATTTCCACAGATGCCTAGTTGTAAACATTCGGCCAAAAGTAAGTACCGCTGCGCAGAACTTTCCCTGCAGGATGTTAGAAAGATACATCAGCAATACTATAAAGACGCTGACCTTCAATCAAAGAAGAATTTTATTCTTCAGCACGTCATTGTTTCCTCAGCAAAAAGGACTCGTCTTCCAGAAGGTATCAAATCAAAAAGAAATGTAAGTACTGACTTTTTCTTACCTAAAATGAGGAACAACAAAACTGAGAATGTTAAAGTATGTCGGGCAGCACTACTTACAATTTTGCAAGAGAGTAAAAACCGAGTGCAATTGATTTGCAAAAAGTACCTGGAAACAGGCGTCGTACCTTTGGAGACTCGTGGAGGAGCACGCCAAGTTGATAAATATAATATAAAGAAAGACAGCATCAAATCTTTTATTAAAACATTTATTCCAGTACAAAAACACTATTGCAGAGCGAAAAACAAGCATAGGCAATACCTTCCAAGTGAGCTTAACATTACAAAAATGTGGAAAATGTATATTGAGCAGCATCCAACTGAAGAATTAAAGTGTGAGTATGACTTTTTCAGGCTGGTTTTTTCTGAGAACTTTAACATTGGTTTTGACGCTCCGTACACTGATAAGTGTTCAACCTGCACAAGGCTTGAGTGTGAACTAGCCACAGAAAAAGATGCAGGCAAGCGTGAAACACTAAAGCTAAACCTAAAAGCCCACAAAGTCCGTGCAGACAAATTCTACAAACTTTTGCAAGAAAATAATGATAAAGAGCTTATTCTGAGCTATGATTGTCAGAAAAATCTTGTCCTTCCTAAAATACCGGAACAAGCCGCATACTATAAGCGCCAGCTATATCTATATAATTTTGTGATTTGTGAGGGACATTCTAAAGTCCTCTTGAATTCAGAAAACACCTTTTCTTACCTCTGGACTGAAAACCAGTATGCAAAAGGGTCCAGTCAAATTGCATCTGCTGTTTACCACAGGTTAACAAGCGCTAACATGGAAAATGTCACCACAGTCATACTTTTCTCTGACGGCTGTGGTGGCCAAAACAAGAACACAACTGTTGTCGGTATGATTGCTCATTGGCTCCTGAAAGATGCACCTAAACATGTTTACTAAAGTTGTACTACTCTTTCCGGTAGTCGGCCATTCTTTCATTCCCCCTGATAGAGTGTTTGGAGTACTTGAAAGGAAATTTCAAGATCTGAGTGTAATCAACAATCCCAATGAGTACACTGAAATAATTGAAAAGCACTGTACTGTTGTGAAACTTGGGACGGATTGCCCTGTGAGTGATTGGAAAACTCTAACCGATGCTGTTCTAAAAAAACCAGGACAATGGCATTTTCAATTTCAAAAGGCCAAGAAATTTATCTTTTCAAGAAGTAAAAGTAATCCAAACTCCATCCTGGTACAAGGAGAAGCAAACTATGTATTTGAAATCGGCGAGAGTAAGTCAGTAATGAAAAGGGGGAAAAATTTTGACAATGCAGTTTTGAGAGTGATACAAGAAGGACACCCAGTGAAACAAGTAAAAATCAATGATGTGAAATGCTTGCTAAATCTCCACTATGGAAATGACTGGCAACGGGAGCCAAAGTTGAAGTTTTTCAAGGACTTATTCCAGCTACCTACCACCAATCAAGGCGAAGAAGATGATGATGATGATTTTGAAATAAATGAAGAGGATGAGCCTATGATTGAGTGAAAATATTTTTAATAAACGACACATTTATTTTATAAACTCTGTAGATAAATAAATTCATGGTTTTGTATTGAAAATGAATACGATTGTGTTCATTAATCCTAACCTAACTTTACCTAACAATATAGGCTACAATGTTTTGAGAAAAAAGGATTTAATAATATAAGGTTCTGTTTTTAACTTATTTTGGAATGGTAAACGCAATTTAACTGGTTTTGGAACCAAAGTTAAAAAGCAAATGGCGGAGAGTAAGTTTCCAAAAGCAGCTAAATCATAGTTACTGTTCCAAAACAAGCTATGCCATATATTTAATCGGCTGCAGTAATTATAACTTTTGTACCATTTTTTAGCAATTTTAAAACAATATAACTAATTTTTTAACCTTTTTTTTAAACAAAAATCATAAAAATGTAATGGATGTGAGAAAAGCAATCAGTTTTTGGCATTTATCTAAAAAACTTGCAGAGTGGATTTAGCTTGTTTTGGCATTTGGCGACTCAAGTGGCAACTTTGCCCTCAGTGGCCACTATGCCCACCCTTCACCTATCTTCCGCCATGAGAACCCTAATGACGGACATCCATGTGGAGGAGTTATGGTTCTCGCAAATCCTCTGAATACAGTGGAGGTAAGGGAGAGCGTTACACTTTTTTTTACCAGGTTTTGATTAGTATTTGAGCGAAATCCAATATGATAAAATGTGTCGTATATCGTCGCTTAAGAAACAATACCGCCTAAGTAACATTCATACAATTTTTTATTAGAGGCTTAAAACTGTGCCAACGTTTTCTGTTTTTTATTATTTTAGTGGACATAGGTGTTGTATTATTTGTAGATATAGGCGGTTTTTAAACAACTATATTCAACAAGTTTTTAAAATCTTTTAACCCTACACTGCATGATTTCTTTGTTTTTTGTTAAATTTTTTTAGCATATTATAAAAATGCACTAATGATCACTAGAAAAATTGTAAAAAAATTCGCTTATCACTAATAATGACTTTTTATACCTTTTTATGGTTGTGCCATATATCGCTACCCTAATTAGCAAACCTCGTTACTCTAAAATGCCTAAATTTTCAGGAGCTCAAAATAACATTATATAAATTCAATGGACACTTGAATTGTATGAGTATTGCAATTGGATACATGAATTGGGTTGATTTGTTGTATTGTTTAGAAAAAAAGAACTAATTTTACCTCATGAACTTTTTATTTTGGAGTTAAGAGATTTATTTTGGAGATACGAGGTTTTCTTGGCAAAATAACTATTGAGTAAAAGTAATAGAGTTGATGTGCAAACAACAAAACAAAACTTTCTCGTGCACAATTCAAGTTTTAATTACATTAAAAAATCATTTAAAATCAACTAAGATATTTTATACATGGTTTTACAGTTGTTCAAATCAGGTAGGGCACTTAAACGAAGGGGATACTGTCGTAGAACTCATGATAGTATCGTGGTAAAATTGATTTAAGTCTTGCAGATCATTATACTTTCTTCTTTTTATTGGCAGTCTTTCCTTGTAGAGGTCGGGAAATTTTTCAATTTCTATTGCACATACTGCCTTGTTTTTCCGTTGTGGGAGAACCTGCCATTCTTCTGAGAAATTGAACTTAAAATTGATTGTTCCATTAGGGATATACTGTAAAGCAGCGGTTCCCAAATTCTAACGAGTTGAGGACCCCCTGAAAATAACTCAAACCATTGGGGACCCCTAAAAGTAATTTTGAATGTATGGTAAGTGGGTATTTATTAATAACTTAAACAAACGGATATATATGTATATATATATATATAATCATAATGTACTTGTAATATATTTATATTATTTATACTTACTGGATATATACCCACGATGGATACAGTATAAACTGAAAAGTAATTATTGCACTCTTGTGTTTACATTATTATCCAATATTTTTTTAAAAGTATTAAAACAAATGCCAAAAACGTTCGTTTGCCTAGCTAGGAAACAAATAAGTGGGCACACATTAAATTTAAAAAAGATGAAATTTTATTTTACATTACATAATTTTATTTTACATAATTTAAATTGTTATCAATTTAATTTTATACTATTATGAATTGTTTAAAAGATTTTTTTCACTTTTTTATATGATTTTGATTAGTCCTAGTGTGAAAGATGAAATCTATCTTTTTTGTCCAGAATTTCTTTCATATCAGGTCGCAAGTTAGAGACCTTTAAACGAAAATCGTCATGCACATTGAGACTATTCCAAAATTTGTTTTTCATATAGCATAATGTGGAGAACGCCTGTTCACATTTGTATGTTGTGCAAAATTGTATTAAATGTTTTAAGGCTTTAAAAGCTAACTCCTTGTGGTCTCGCTGCACTATCAACCAAAACTCCATGAGTGTTTCGTCCTTGTAGGTACTTTTAAGGGTGCCATTGCTTGATAAATCAATGAGTAGGTCTTGTTCTTTTTCAATTAAATTTAGTTCTTCAATGTCCATAGTAGTAAAGGGATCTCTTATCCAACTGTTCTTAGAATCTGGTTCTGGAAAATACTCTTTCAATGATGTTGCTAAAGTCTTAAGGTGGGCCGATATTTCTTCTCTGACATTTTCTGATAACTGCTCCTGGTTAGATTCTAAAAACATTTGTAGTAATCGGAAGTTTGTAAATGATTTTTTTTCAACTCTTCTGGACCAAAGTTCAAATTTTTGTTTCATTGCTGCAATCTTGTCCTCCACTCTGAATATATCCACATAAAATCCTTGCAAACTTAAATTTAATTCATTTAAGTGTCCAAAAATATCTGATAGGTAAGCAACCTTACATAGCCAATTAAAATCGTTCAGTTGATTAGAAAATTGTGTTTCCAGGAGAAAAACACGAACCTCACCTCTGAGTTCAAAAAACCGCTCAAGTACCTTTCCCCGAGAGAGCCACCTAATCTCGGTGTGTAACAAGAGCTGAATATGCTCACTCTGCATGTCTCTGCATAACGCTTCAAACAGCCTGGATTGTAGGGGGCGTGATTTAATGAAATTCATTATCTTAACAACTTAACAATGAGTCCATTGGACATGTGGTGCGACTTTTTGTAATATGCCCAATAATCCTGTTTTGTAGCCAGACATAGCTCCAGCACCATCACTTGTAATAGACACACATTTATCCCACTTAATATTGTGTTGGGAAAAAAACTTATCAATAGCATTAAAAATATCTTCACCTTTTGTATGCATAAGTTCACAAGAGAACAAAAAATCTTCGTAACATTGATGTTCGAAAATAAATCTGACAAAAACTAGCATAGTAGCTTTCTTGGATATATCCGTGCTTTCATCTATTTGCAAGGCAAACATGTCGCTATTAGATATTTTCATAAATAAATTGTATTGGATATTTTCAGACATATCTGTTATTCGCCTTTGAACTGTATTGTTCGATAATGGAATTGAGCTGATCATTTTAGCTGCTTGATCTCCAAGCACAATTCTGCACATTTTTACAGCAGCAGGAATAATAAGTTCTTCTGCTATTGTGTGTGCCTTGCCAGAAGTTGCAATAAGCTCAGCAACCTGGTAAGAAGCTAATGTTGCATTTTCATTGACATTTAGACCTACAATACCTTTTTTAATTATATTTTTAGATTTTTTTAACTCGTTTAGCTTTAGGTTGAAAAACTCTACTGACTTAGTTTTAGATTCAGGATGTTTTGTTTCAAGGTGACGTCGCAATTTAGCAGGTTTCATGCCTTCATTTGACAAAACTTCTAAACAAATAACGCACTGTGGCTTTGGATTATCTTCAGTACCAATATATGTAAAACCTAATTCCAAATATTCATTATTGTATTTTCTTATTTTTTTTACTGGTACCTAATTTTTTACTCACGCTTCTTTAGCTAGTACAGGGCTGTTCACAGCTGGGCACTTCATCGACCATAGCAGTATTACATGAAGGATGCTCTTCCTTTTCCACGTCAGATATTGGCCTTTTTAACTTGGCACTAATTAACCAACGATCCATTGTTACTTTTGGCTACTAAACACTAAACTAAACCGACCAACTATTATTAAATAAACTGTTGTTACATAAATGCAATTATCAACAGACAACAACACTGAGTACCACTGAACGTACAACACAGTACAACTGAATCTATTCTGAGAGATCACGTGAGCGACTGCGAGTGTCGGCGACGGCGCGTAGTGGGGAGCAGGGTCAATGCCATGGCTGACAAACCGGTTAGGAGCGGTTTCGCTGGAGTGGGGAAATGTATATCAGCGTCATTCGCCGCTCACTCTCGTACTATCGCTCCGTCACTCGCCCAGTAATGATGTCTCTATAAGCTTGTCACAGTTCACATTATGGACTTACAAACTACGCTGGTCGTATTTACTCGCATACCTAAAATATCTGTTTAGTGTTATATTTTAACACTTTAAAAAAATCAAAATTATAGAATAACTTTTATTAGAAAGTTTTTTTTTTATTTTATACCACCTCGCTGCGGACCCCCTTAACGAGCTTTGCGGACCCCTAGGGGTCCGCGGACCACCTTTTGGGTACAATGTTGATGAGACTGGACTCTTAACAGTCCAGTCCAAGGTCTTTGCTCTAAAAGGTCGGCGACAAGTCGGATCTTTAACATTTGCTAAACGAGGCGTTATTTTTACTTTTATAGCTGTGTTTCGGTTTGAGGGGAAATTTATACCACCCTTTGTGATTTTCCCAAGGCGTAGAATGAAAGTTCAACTGCACGATGGTCCACCTCCTGGATCAAATTTTGCATGTCATCCTACTGGTTGGGTGCAAATTGTAATATTCACCTCATGGTTTGACCACTTCTTAAAATTTTCAAAGCCAACAAAAGACGACCCGATTCTACTGGTACTTAACGGTCATTCAACTCACACGAACAACTTAGACTTCATCGAAAAAGCCAGAGACAATCATGTCACTGTTTTGTGCATCCCCCCCCCCACCCAACTGCAGTCATAAAATGCAGCCACTCGACGTTGCGTTTAAGGCACCTTTCAATAGTATTTTGTACGAAGCATTGAAAAGTTCTTAAGGAATAATCCAGGACGGACAGTGACTCAATTCCCGGCTACTTGGTGAAGCGTTTTTAAGGGAGCTACACCAGCCATGGCCATAAAATGCTTTAGAAAATGTGGAATCGTCCCAATCGACAGAAATGTTTTTATAGAACTGGATTATGCAGCTGCTGAAACAACAGAAATAACTCACAAGAAGACCTTGCTCCAGGTGAAGAGAACACCGTCATACAAGTTTGTGCATCTTCATCTCAGACTGTTAACAACAGTAGTTCAACAGGACTCATTAGTGGTTCTGAAAAACCCAATACCGCCTTCATAATGGTATCCCTACCTTCAGTTGGTCATCCAATCAGGTATGGCAGTGGGCTTCTTTCTGCCACATTTGATCCGTCTATTCCCATTACTTCACCAGCTGGTGCCCTAGAAACAACTTTAAATTTGAACAATCCACCAAACAAGAAGTCCACTTCATTTGCTGTAAGTCCACGTGATACTGTTTTTGTATCCAAGGTCAATAGGATTATCAAAAGAAAAACTAATCGTAAGAAAGGAAAAGCAACAGTTCTATCATCCAGTCCATAAAAAGCCACTCTCATGGCAATTAAAAAAGAAAAATAAGATAAGGCGAATGCGAAACATCGTAGACTAGAAACAAAAAGAGAAAGAGAAATCGAAAAGAAACAGCATTGTTTAAGAAAAATAATGATCTCTATGATGATGACGATGAAGGCAACGTCAGCGACGTTCATTATTTATTCTGTGGTGATTGTTACTCGAAATCTAAGGACAACGAAGGCAGGATTAGATGTTCTGGGTGGCTCACGAAGTCTGCACAGAAGCTGAAGAGGAGAACGATGAGTTTATTTGTGATTTATGTAAATATCATTGATTTCATAGTTTCACATACTTTCAGTAATGTCTATTTTTGTTTAAACATTAATACAATCGTATTGAGTTCTAAAACTAAATGCGTTTCATTTTTTCGTACTAGGTTAAATCACCCAGTGTTTGATAGCGTATCAGTGTTTGATAGGCCAAACAAATGTTGTCTTCTGCTAGGCCCATATGTTATTTAATCAATGTTTTGAGGTTTGAAAAAAGTCAAATTCTTTTTTTTTTAATATCCAGCTGATTAATTCTGTATTTGGAGGAAAGCAGTTTTCGAGGAAATTTGTTGGAGCAAGTTTTTGTCACCATCGAGAGCTTCGCTTAACAAAAACGCTAACGCTCCTTTCACATTACACGATTTTGCTCGTGCGGGAAAAAATCGCCCGGGCAATTTTTCTTGATCGACTGTTGAAGAGCACGAGACCTTTCACATTGCACGATTTGAACACGGGCACGTTTTGTAATCGTGTTACAGCCGTCCAGTGCCACTAGAACCGCACGGCTACTGTATCGCCCTCTAGCTCAGTGGCCTACGTGACCAAATGCACACTTTCAAGGCGGCGCCAGATATGCGTCATTCGGCAAGCACCGATTGTTTGACGTTCGGCGAACTAGTTGTCTTGCTATTTGCCGATTAACGAGCAGACGTCTACACACATGTGAGGTTTTCCGAGCACGTGTTCGTTCTGGGAATAGCAAATAATCGTCAACATGGATGTCGATGTTGATGATGCTCTTCTTGCTTATCACGCTTTTATAATTTTAACTGGAGGATATTTACTGCTAAAAATGAAAAGGAAACCTAGAAGAAGGAGATGGTGGGCGGTATCCGTAAATCGTAATAGAAGCCAGTAAGTACCTTGTAAATAATAACTGAATTTTGTTTGTTATCCCTGGGAATGTTGGGACACTTCTCAATATATATAGTAATTGCACTAAGATTAAGCTATAATATATTGTAGAACAGCTTACCCAATGTTTTGTATATTTAGTTAGGTATACAGTTTTCAGCTAATACGTTTAAATAAAAAAATACCCCCGTCGCAACTTACGTACTAAGCATATTTAATATTTTCGATGACACACACACATACACACACATAGTATTTATACATGGTTTTATATATATATATATATACACCATGTTATGATAACTTATATATATATATATATATATAAGTTATCATGATCTTGGGCTTAAGTCTTACCATGCCACCTACAGTAATAATTAACACTTTATTGCATGTTTTCTGATTTCAGGTACAGCGGTACAAACTTATTAGCAGATTTGTTAAAAGAGCCTTCTGGACAGTTCCAAAACTTCTGTAGAATGTCTAATGAAGATTTTAGTTCACTACTAGCAAAAGTAACACCTTTGATTGCTAAGAAAGATACAAAGTGGAGGAAAGCAATACCACCGAATGAACGTTTAGCCATAACCTTAACGATTCCTAGCAACAGGAGATAGTTTTAAAAGCCTGCATTACTTGTTTAAAGTATCACCCCAAATAATATCAGAGATAATTCCAGAAGTATGCAGCTCAATAATTGAAGTACTGAAGGATGTTATTAAGGTAAGCATAATAAAATTTTCAAACTCATTTTATTCGTCACGTTGTACAAGAACATTTACATCATTTACGTATTATTGTTATTAGGTTTAGCATTTAAACAATAAGTATATATTATTTAGTAACATATTAAGTAACCAATTATTTAAATTTGGAAAAGTAGTTTTCAAGTCCAACATTTGGAGGATGTTCACTATTTTCAGCATCAGAACATACTACAACAGTTCCAGAGAGAGCATGTAATTCGTTGGAATCACTTGGAACTGTGTACAATGTTAAAGTTTCATCAGGACATGGGGATGAATTTACAGAAGCTGACGAGGAAGGTGATGGTTGCATGAAGTAGGTGTTGCCCGATGTTGCAGGTCCTTTCACCATTCTCATTTCAAAAAGAACGTTGTCAATCCGGTGCATACATATTTCCCTTGTAGACTCGTCCATCGATTTTAATTTTGCCGCAACTAATTCGCCGTATATGTCACATAAGTGTTTTTCTTTTTTTGGTTGAAGTGATTGTAAAGTAGTAAACGCAGCATCCATCTTCTTTTTTATCTCAATTTCTTCAGCTGTTTCTGGACTTTTTTCGTGGTGGAGGTTTAAAGGAAGATGAGGCATAGTTAGGCGAAGTTGTGGCACAAGCAGGTAGAACAATAGCTGAAAAGAAACATTACAATATAATGGAATAAAATATATATGCAAAGCACAATTTTGTATGTCATGTTGTAAAGTTACAAAAATAATTAAAGACAAATTCATTAAGTATCTTAATAACTCCAGTACTACAACGGTGCAAATTATGGGACTCCCACACGAATTACGGTGATGGATAGTCAATAGAAAAAAACACATTACCTTCGTTTCTTTGTTCAGGCTCTTCCCTGCTGGCAGATGGTACATTATCTGATAAATTTGGCAAATCTATGTTCCTTTCGGCTTGGAATTGCTCTTCATTTGGAGGTGGAGCCACCTGAAATCACAAATGTAGTAACTTTGTATAATGTAAAGTATTACAATGACACTAATTTTAAATAACATTTTCAGCTTCCTGCTACTGCGACTGAGTGGAGAATAATTAGTCGGCATTTCGAGGAACTGTGGAATTTCCCACACTGCATTGGTACTATTGATGGGAAACACGTAACAATTCAGTCACCAATCAACAGTGGATCCGAATTCTTCAATTATAAGAAATACTTCAGTATTGTACTCATGGCGCTGGTTGACGCTGAGTATTGTTTTATGTTCGCTGATTGTGGCTGTCAAGGAAGACTGAGTGATGGTGCAGTTTTTAAAAACACTGTACTCTACAACAAAATAAAAAGTAAGAGTTTGAATTTACCTAACGATGAGCCGCTACCAGGGAGACAAAAACTGATGCCGTATGTATTTCTTGGTGATGATGCATTTGCTTTAAGTAAGCGACTCATGAAGCCATTTCCAGGTAGCCATGAACAAGGTAGCAAACCCCGCATTTTTAATTACCGTCTATCACGAGCCCGAAGAATAGTAGAGAATACGTTCGGAATAATGGCTAGTGTTTTCCGTGTACTAAGGAAGCCAATGCTACTACAACCTGACAAAGTGGCACTAGTTACTATGACCTGTGTTATTCTGCATAATTTTTTAAGAAGAAGCAGGACATCACGATCGATGTACACTCCAGCGGGAACCTTTGATTCTGAAGATAATGGTATGGTTACAGGAGGGTCGTGGAGGGAAGATACCGCTGATATGACATCTATGTTACCTCTACAGAAAGTGCCTAGGAAGCCAGGTACCGCAGCAAAGGAATACAGAGAAGAGTTTGCTGAATACTTTATGAACAATGGAAAAATCCCCTGGCAAAATGACTACAGTTAAATACATGTGTACCCTGTACCATTGATTTTAATAAATAAATATAAATATTTTACCTCTGAACTAAGTGTCTCTCTTGGCAGGTTCTTATCTTTGAGAAATCTTTCCATGATTTCATAAGCAAACCAATTTGGTTTGTATATATCATCAGATCCGGCTCCACTTTTACAGCTTTCCTTAACCTTTTTCAAACACGTTCTAAATGAAGCCATCAGAGAGTCTTTTTTCTTTTTCAATTCGGTGACAGAAAACTTGTTACCCATCTTGCTTTCGATTCTTTTCCATGCATCGTATATTTCATTTCTATTTTTGTGATTGGGATGAGAAGGGTTCCAAATAACTGGTTCATTCTCATAGTATTGTAAGAAATCCAACACCAACTCATTAGGCCACTCCATACCTTAAAATAAGAATAAAATTATTGTTTATGTTATTTTTCTTAAGTTCATAAAATGTTAATGAGTTAATGGGGAACCCCGGTCAATAACTGTATAGGACATGAAAACCCTTAAAATTGTAACTTTAATCATGACAAAATATTAAATATTAATATTTGTAGGAATTTTTAAAACATTTAAAGAATTCAGTTTATAATTCAGTAGCCTGGTCATTCACTAGTTTTCAGCCAAATAAGAACTACTTAACCTCAATTTAAGAAAATAAAATTCGTCTTACCCAATAGTCAATGAGGCTCTGATGACAAAATTGGAAACCGTGAACAGTTCTTATCTCCCAACCACAAAGCCGAATGTGTGGATGAAGCAAAGTTTGCCTTTTCCCAAATATTCGTCCACTTTGATGTGTGCAAAAGACCGACACTGAACGGGAAACAACGAGCACTAATGTTTGCTGCTTGCCGAATAGACAAACAGACATCCACACTGCTCGCGATTCGGCGAGTCGCTGCTCGGTGCTTGACGAATGACGCATGTCTGGCGCCGCCTTCACACTAGACGGTTTTCAGTCGTACGGGAACTGTTTGTGACAGGTCAAATTACGACATTTAAATATTCGCGGGGAATTAGCAGACTGTGACGTAAATAAATCACATGTTATCGGAATTGAGATTTATTTAATTAATAACGGAGAAATATATTAAACTTTATACGGGAACAAATTTAATTAATTAAAATGAGTTACAAATAACCAAAATTCGTGTTTTTACAAAAGTACTAAATAAAATTACGCAGAAAACCCAATTGTGGGATAAAATGACTTGCGTATTGATGACATCGGAAAGCACATTTAAAAAAAAATTAAATAAAAAGCTATAGAAAAGTAATAAAAGAAAATAGAAAGACTTAAATCGATCAATTATAGTGAACGTGATAAATTTCGATAATTATGAGAAAAACAATTAAATTATATTCAATCGTGAAGACGCTGATTTGAACGGGAAAAAGGATGAGCATTGTTTGAGCCGGTACGCGTGGTTTTAGCCGGAGAATCTTTCTTCTTTCTCTGGACTTGAAGCAGGGAGGATGTGTACTCGTGTAGATCCTCCTGGTACAGTAGTGATGAAATATGAAACTGTACAATAGTGCATTAAAAGTTATAATCAGGGATGGGATGTTGTGTTTAGTGAACAAATTATCAAATCAAATTGAGTACAATTAGACAGTATAACATAAAATAAATTGACATCAAAGTCATTTGCTTTGTCTTTCATTGACTATCCCATCTACAAAGAAATGTGGTAAGTAAGAAAATAAGTTTTAGCTTAAAGAATATTACTTTCAAAACTTATTAGAATCAAAGTGATTGATGAGAACCCAGTGAATATTTTGTGAACTTTATCATGATATAAATAATCATATTTATCAGAGCCTTCAATAGAGTAATATTCAGTTTGAACCATCATTCAACCTACTTAAAAAACCTGAGATAAATATAGACCCAGTGCTAGTGATATATAACGTGTAGCCTACTTTCACTAACATTAGACTTCCAACAAAACCACAGACATTGAAGTTTGATCGTTATTTAAATACCGACTTGGAACAATATGACTCAGTCAACAGGGGACTACAACACACGTTAAAAAGCGGTTTAAAAAACTGATTGTAAGCAAGTCGCACAACCAACGAGGGGCAACACACTTAGAAAACCGATCGTGAGCAAATTGGCACAGCCAACGTGGGACCTTGATCGTATGCACTGTCCCCAGTATTGATTCTACCGCGTTCAGTTTTGGTGGCTTGTTTGCAAATTATGGAAAGGATTGACGCTCAAGTTTTAATATCGATAGTTGAAGCAAAACCTGTGTTATGGGACAAAACTTTATAGACATTTATAAGGATAGAAATGCAACAAGGAAAGCCTGGGAAGAAGTATGTTTAGCACTCAGTCCGAATTTGGAGAACAATGGCGATGGAGAAAAAAATGCATTTGGTTAGTACTATACCTATTAACTTTCTATTAAGCAAACTAAACTTACTTTTTGGATGTATGTATATTGTATTATGTAATGTATATTGGTGTTGTATGTATTGTATACTTCACTTGAGTTCCTATCTACAACAGAGACACTTTTTTATTTTTATTTCATTTATTTATTTATTTATTTTACATATATGACAAATTGAACCAGCAGTTTGAAGAAGGGAACAAGTGCCAAAAAATCAAAATTCAGGTTATTAATAAAAATGCTTCTACTCTATGTCCTTCACATCATACTGCATAAGAAAGCAACAAATACCACTTCAACATAGGTTTATTTGGCGACTGAAATATCTGCAAGTTTGAAGAAGGCAACAAAGTCAGGCTTTGTTCCCTTCTTCAAATTGATACCTAGTATCTCCACTAGGAGCGCTGTGAACGCGAGGAGCGCTTTGCAGTACAGCTACAGCTGACTTCTGGTTGTTTTCTTGTTTTGGTTCTGGTTATTATCTAAACTGTTCTGTGTTGTTAACCTAAAATCCGTGTTTCTGTTTCTGTTAGTGTATAGTCAACATTATTGTATTTGATGGAATACCTACGTGATTGTATATACTTGTGATTGTTTTCTTGTTATACTTTATATCTAAACAGTTGTGTGTTGTTAACCTAAAATCCGTGTTTCTAAACAGTTGTGTGTTGGTAACCTAAAAACTGTGCATTTGTTTAGAGAGTAATGATAATCGTTGTTGCTCTTCTAAAAATAAATGCACTGACAAATTGAGTTTAAATACATTACATGGTTTCCAATCTAAAAACTTGCAAGATACATTTTTAAAGGGCCAATTGATCGTAAACCACCTTCACGCAAGCGGTCTAAACGTGACGCACCTCTGAAGCGTGATAACGTTTTTGTTTATCACGTCATGAAAAACAACACACGTGAAACCGTTTGCAAGAGTGCATTTTTCAATAATTTGCTGTGTTGGACATAAAGCTCTTTTTAGGCTGACCTCATTAAATTGCTGAAGGCAAACTCCCTGTTGATAACAAGAGGCAGACATGGCCATCGAGGAAACGCAATCCCTGACAATGTTTCTTCATTAATCGATGAACATATTAAAGAATTTCCTGTAAAAGAAACTCATTACAGCAACAAAAACATTAAATATTAAGTGTTGAACTCAACATCAAAACCTTGTATGAGCTGTTTTGTGAGAAACATCCAAGCCTCTCGTCTAAAGTAATATATGACTTTTTTAGAAATCATTTCAATGAAAACCATAACTTAAGGTTTGGTCGACCTCAAATCGATGTATGTAGTAAGTGCAAAGAACTTACGGCAAAGATTAAAAGTCCACATATCAACGAAAATGCCAAACGTGCCGCTGTGGCTGATAAGGTTGTTCATTTGAGAAGGACCAAAAAGTTAAAAAAACAAGAAGAAGTAAAAAAGGTTTGTTCAAACAATCCTGAAGTTGGAGCTATAGTCTTTGATTTTATGCAAAATCTCCCCCTTTCCAAAAATTCCTGTACAGGAAATGTTTTATTTACGAAAACTTTGGCTATATGTTTTTTGTGTACACAATATTAAAACCTACACTGCTGAATTTTACATATATCCAGAGGAGGAAGGAAAACGTGGACCTGATGAAGTTTGTACTATGTTATGGTTGAACATTCAAAATATGAGCTCTGATATAAAAGAGCTTCACGTTTTTAGTGATATTTGTGGCGGCCAAAACCGCAACAATAGTTTAGTACGTTTTCTTCCTAGCACTAGTTGCAACTGGTAGATTCAGTAAAATCTATCAATACTTCCCAGTACGGGGCCATTCCTTTCTGCAATGTGACTGCAACTTTGGAACAGCAAAAAGAAAAATAAGACGTATGGGCAGAATCTATTCTACGGAGCAATACAGTGACAAGGGGAGTCGGATGATCCCCTGGGTCAAAATTTTCAATTGTTATTTTTTGCTAAATTTAGTTTTAAATATATTCCTATTTATTTAAAAACAAATTTCATGCAAATCCGTTGAGTCAAACTCAATTTAAATAACTTTTTATAAAGCAATACATGGAGAGTTTTTCGGTGGTTTTGTCGCAACAAGCTGTCATTGTCATGCTAAGTGTCTAACTTTGTTATAGTACTGTGTAAGCGCTGTGGTACAGTGATTTCATTTTCTTAGGTTGGTACTAACTCAGCTGTCACTTTTTTATATTAATATTATTAATATTTATTCTGATTAGTTTCAAGGTGTTATTGATTTGAATTGGTTAGTGACATCCTAAGTTTGCTTTATTACTTTTTAGTAAAAATGCCTAGATCATCTAAAGTGTATAAAAAGCGTAAGCCTATATGTCTAGGTAATCGTAAGGTTGTGGTTGTTCGTGAAGAAAATAATGATGAAAGTGCTGGAAGTGATCGTGATTCTGTGGATCTTAGTGCTTCTCCTAGGCCTACCCCACCTCAAAGTGATGTACCTCAACAAAATTCTTCAAGTATGAAAAAATTGGTGAGAATTTGGCATACTACCAAAACTATTTGGGTAATTGTGAAATATATGACTTGGTCAATTTGAGGACTGTTCAAAACTTACTCGGTAAAATAGCTGTATGTTTACATTGTGGAGCAAAACTGTATCTTGTTGCAATAGATTAGGCTTAGGTTTCACAGTAGAAATAATGTGTGTTAACTGTAATTTTAGTGTGAAAGAATCAAACAGCCCAGCATTAAGCACAGGAAAGGGAGGAATAAATGTTAGGTTAGCCTACGCTTTTCGTTGTGTTGGCGTAGGTGAGCAGGGCGCTCGAACCTTTTGTGGAGTAATGAACATGCCTCCTCCAGCTTCATTCAAGTACTACAATAATGTTCTTTGTAATGCTACCAAGGAAGTGAGCTTAGAATCTATGAAAACATCAGCAGAAGAAGCAGTACAAGTAGAAATTAGTGAAAATGATGATGCGAGTGATGAGTCTAGGGATATAACTGTTGCACTGGATGACTCTTGGCAGAGACGAGGCCATACCTCACAAAATGGAGTTGTGACTGCAATTAGTGTTGCTACAGGTAAAGTAATAGATGCTCAAATACTATCTAAACATTGCAGATGCCCAAAGAGGTTTGAAAAAGAACATTTAGATAGCTGTGCAGCTAATTACATGGGATCCAGCGGAGGTATGGAGGTAGCCGGAGTGGTTGATATTTTTAGGCGGTCAAAAACACTAAATAACGTCAGGTACAAAAAGTACCTTGGTGATGGTGACACTGCGTCTTACTCTACTGTTTCGCAATGTAAACCATATGGGCCTGAATTTATAATTGAAAAATTAGAATGTGTCGAGCACGTTCAAAAAAGGATGTCTACTCGCCTTCTCAAACTAAAAAACAAAAAAGGCAAGCAAGAACTCTCTGACGGCAAAACAATAGGTGGTCGTGGAAGACTTACTGGAGCTGCTATCAAACAAATAGCAATTTACTACGGATTAGCCATTAGACGAAATACCGGTAGCCTACAAAAGATGAAAGAAGCTGTATGGGCTGTTTATTTTCATTTGTGCTCCAGTAACCAACATCCAGCAAACGGACTTTGCCCAAAAGGAACAAGTAGCTGGTGCAAGTTTCAGAAAGCAAAAGAAAATAAGGACATTTATGATCATGATTCACATTTTCATTTACCTGACACTGTAATGTCTGAAATAAAACCTATTTTCAAAGATTTAGCGTCTCCAGAACTTCTGAAGAAATGTTTGCAAAATCAGAGCGAGTCGCTCAATAATATGATCTGGTCTCGCATTCCCAAAAGGACATTTGTGATGAGGAATACACTCGAGTTTGGTGTGTATGAAGCCTTGGCTTGTTTTAATTTGGGAAACATAGCCAGATGTAAAGTCTTAGCAAATCTAGGCATTGTTCCGGGAGTGAACTGTGTCAGTGCCCTTAAAAAACTGGACGAAGCAAGAATCGCAAAGGCTCAGAAAGCTATAGAAGAATTAGAGAGAAAGTGTAGACAAAGCTCTACATTAGCAAAAAGGCGTTTGGAAGATGAGTATGAGGCAGAGGAAGATCCAGACAATCCAGCATATGGGGCTGGAATGCACTGAGATAGGTTTATGTTTTGCATTAGACTAGGCTTTAACTTTAAATGCGATTTCCCGAAAGTTTAGATTTTTTCCACTTATGTACCTTTTTCTCAGGAACCATTAAAGATATCTTTACAATTTTTTTGTCACTTAAGGGAAGTGATGCACTTTTTGAGCTAAAAAAAAACAATTTTTTTTTATTGCACAAAAAGAATCTCCGTTTTATGCTGATTAAGTAGATATATACTTTTATATGTATGTCTTAATGTTATCTATAAGAAAAAATACGTTTTGTAAATGCTTGCATCTGTTAAGGTATCACTTGATGCACAAAACGAGCACACTACTCAGTTAGGTTTTTAATTTTTATACTTTTATATAGTCTTAGGTTACTCTATGGTAAATTCCAAGTTACTATGACTGACCACTTTGTTTTTTTAGCAGACAGTAGTGTTGTTTATACATTAGCAGCTGTTGCTAGGTTATGTTATGATTGTTGTTTTCTTTCCAATTTTCATAAAGTGATACAGTTTTGTGTAAATAGTTTGCTGTTTTACTTACTGTTGTGTTTTTTGTTTGAACTTTGGTGATCTTACAACTTACAATGCCTAGAATTAGGAAGTTTAATACAGCCAATAAATTCAAAGGGAACAGATACTCTTCAATTGGTGAGTCTGCTAAGTCTAGGCATAATTCTTCCACAACTACAAATGAGAGTAGGCCTATGCCTAAGAAATCATCTAGTTCGAAGAAACTGAGCAGTAATCAGCTTCCTAAGGATCTAAATTTTGTAAATAGTGATGTAAATATAATTTTCAACTTAGACTTACTATCTAACCTTGTAAATAGTTTTACCAAATGTAAACATTGTAACAAAGAAGGAACTGTTTCGATAAATCTTGACAGTACATTTTCTAATGGGTTAGCTCATAAAATCTTGATTCAATGTTCCAATTGTGATGAAAGAAAAGCAGGCATGAACTCAGATATTATAAGAAACCGTTATGACATAAATATAAGATATGCCTATGCTTTGAGATCTATCGGTAAAGGCCAATCAGCAGCAAGAATGTTTTCCGCTGTGATGAACTTAGCTCCCCCTAATGTAAGGTTTTATAAATATAATATGAAGCTCTTGTCAGCTGCCACGGAAGTATGTGAAGGTTCATTGAGAAATGCAGCAATACAAGCTATTGAGGAAAACGATGGTAGCAAGGATATCGCAGCAGCCTTCGATGGGTCCTGGCAAAAAAAACGCGGCCATACCTCTCTAAACGGCGTTTTAAGTGTTACTTCTTTTGATACTGGAAAAATTCTAGATTTTGAGTGTTTCTCAAAGTTTTGCACAGCTTGTAACACACAAGAGTATAAAAAGCAACCCTGAAAAAAAAAGCATCACATAGCCCTAAATGTAACTGCAACTATGTAGGATCCAGTGGAGGCATGGAGGTTGAAGGTGCTAAAATTATTTGTGCAAGGTCTGAGACTAAGTACTTTTGTTTTATAATAACTTGGTTTGTGCATGAAAAGTGCAACAGAGCGTTTGCTACATTAGCACTTTTGTTTTGGTATGCACACCTATCACTATACATGATTATTTTAGTTTTGCCCTCGGGCATAGGGAGATGTGATTGCAAAAACTTGTAAATGAAAAAAATACTTTTTACACTGTTGCAAATTCATTTTATGTAAGCCCACCCTCCATTTCATTTCACAGGAAACCAAAACCATCGTGTGTTTCCTAACAGCGACCAAAGAATACCATACACTGGCAATCCCTATTCGTAAACACATTGTGAGAGTTGAAGCCGATCCCCGCCCCCTCATAGGTCCCTTCAGCGGTACCTATGTCCGCTGCCGGCACAAAATTTAAGGGGAGTCCGAACGCCGTTTGAACGTAATGTTAACTGTGGGACACATTACTCAAAGACTAAAAGAGGTATCTAGATGAAACTTTTACAGTACTTAGAGGACACCTTTTGCTAGGTCGTGGTGAGAGGATTTTTGAATACAACCAATAATAATATTATTTTAATTTTTTGTTAATTATACTTTATTTTTACAAATTTTATTTAATAAAAAAATCAATACCTCAAAAGTTAGTGACTCAATTCAAATATGCTCTCACAGGGAACTAGCTTAAAGCCCATATAAAGATGTCCTGAAAGTTTCATTGGTCTACCTTTAATACTTTTTTCTTATGTGTCTTCAAAATATTAAAAATTCAACTTTCGGAAAATCAACAAAAACTAAAATAAAATCATATTTTTTGCTATTTACTCACATTTAGTGCCCTCCAGCAGCATATGCTGGGTTGTCTGGGTCTTCTGCATCTTGGTACTGATCCTCAAGTCTCCTTTTAAGCAAGGCCCTGCTCTGTCTGATCTTTTTTTCCAATTCTTCTGCGGCCTTTTCACTTTTATGTATTCGGTATTCGTCTAGGCGATGCATAGCCTCAATGAAGTGCTTACCTAATTGTAGCCCTAGGTGCTCAATTACTTTACATTTGCTTGAATAGCCATCATTGAAAGACAATACAGCATCTTAGGCACCAAATTTTAATGTTGGTAGGCCTACGAAGGTCCTTTTAGGCACACGGTTCCAAATAAGATTATTCAAAGCCTCGTTTGGGTTTAGTGTTTTACCAGCTAAGCATTTTTTTTAACAATTCAAGGTTAGAGAGATCTCTAAATATTGGCTTGGGGGAGAGATCTGTTGTAAATGGTCACTGCGCCTTCAGCCTTCCATGCCACCACTTGTTCCGATGTAATTGGCTGTACAGGTCTGGTTGTGGATATTCTGAAGTTTGCCTGGGCATAGGCAATGTTTACTCATGCAATGTATGTCCTTTACTTTACCTGTATCGACTGAGGTCAATGACACAATACCATTTAGAGACTCGTGGCCTCTCTTCTGCCATGACCCATCCAACGCTACAAAAAAATCTCTAAGCTCTCTATCAGGGTTTGTGTTGGCAACAACTGCTTCTTCGACTGCTTCAGTCATTGATTTATGGCAAATATCCTCTGTAGCTTGGCCTAAAACCTTCTCATATTTTGCAAATACGGTCGGAGGGGCTGGTATATTCAGTATTCCACACATGGTACGAGCTGAAGTGTATCCCTTTCCGATCACTCGCAAAGCATAAACAAATTTTAAATTTAAATCAAACATTTTTGTCATAGACTCACCCTCACATTTGTTATTAGTTTTTACATTTATATGGTCACAGTTGTTGAAGGAATTGGTCACACCTTCACAGTTTATGCAAGAAATTGTGAATTCTGTAGCTAGGCCTACGAGCGATTTCTTTGTAAATTTTAGGCAATGCCCACAATCCTTACAAACAACCACATTTGCCAAAGCCTTTTCTAATCTGTTCATATCTACAATTTCATAGGCTAATGTTTCTGATATATTTTGGTAATAGCCTAGATGAGCACCTACCTTCACATTCGAACTTGATGGTTGTCTACAGTCAATATTAGGCCTATCATCCAATTCAGTTTGTTTACTTTGCTTTACAACATTTAACTTCTTTATAGACAACTTCCGTTTACTTCCTATTTTCTTTTTATTACCCATTTGAACACACTTCAAAATAATAATTAGGTAAATCACAACCCAAACACACCACTACTAGTTATTATATTCTCAAATGAATTATTTATCCTCGTAAGACAATAAACACAATCACATAACCAATCACAACAAACAGACTTGTTGAATACTCCAGATGTCAACCTATACTCATGACTGCCAACCTAACAAAACGTAGCAACTGAAAAAAATAACTAGTAGCACTATAAAAAGTAAAATGATGCTAAACACAAATGTTGTTGCAAATATCTGCTAAAAATTACGTTGCAAGCATACATTCAAATAATTTTCTATCTAATTTAGAGCTTTATATATATGAAGTGTTATATATCACTGGAAAGAGGGATTTCTAGAGAATAATAATCAATAATAATCAGAAAATGTATAAAAAAGAATTATTTGGCGTTTGGGGTGCCCTTAATTCGCCGCGTTTCATTAACACCGTTAGTATACATAGTTAGAGTTGAGATAAAATTCGGAAATTTTGTACTATTAAACATTACAATGTGACCAATGCCATGGTACAAAACAAAAGTGGATAGTTTTTTATTGGTTTGATAGAAAAATATAAAAACAAGTAAAATAAGTTGACATTAAAATTTTGTACATCAAAATGTTAGTCCGGCTACTACATTTTTTATTTATTGGTCAGGTGAGTTTTGTCAGCGGGAAAGTTTGAGATAATAAACAAAATTTTATGAAAATAATTTTTTGAGATGATCCGTTTGTTTAGAATCGAGGTGGGAATGAACAGTAATTTATGGCGCAGCGCCCGCTGCACAATACGGAGTTACATTAAGAGTTACATCCAGTGAACTAGATCCTCGGTATTAAATTTGTATTAAAACGTCTCGTAGATAAATTTTAAGATTTATCCACTCTCCAAAATAGTACCTAATATTAATAATACGGATTTATAATTAAATTAAAATAACCATGGTAAGGGGGAGATGTACGCCCATAAGCCGCCCATGTTAAATTGTATAAATTTATGTTTCCTTTTCTGAAGGAACTGCTTTACATATCTCAACTTTTACCACTTATACAATACAATTACTATAAACAACCTCTACCACTTTTAAACTTTTGTGTTAAAAAATTATATGACATTTCTAAATTTGTTTAATATTAAATAATTTTTTTTACCCATTTACAAACTTAGAGTTTCAAATTTGCTAGGGGTTGTGTGTATATGTACATACATCATACATAAAAAATTTCATAAAGATTGGGCAAATGGTTCCTGAGAAAAAGGAACATTTGTATGAAAAATGTCAACTTTCGGGAAATCGCAAAAACATTAGCCTACTATAAAAATTACTTACTCTCAGAACATTCCGGCTTCATAATCTGGCTCCTTTTCATTTTCCTCATCCAGCAGCTTCTTTCTTATCATTCTAGTCCTCTTCCTGGCTTGTTTTGTCTCTTCTGTAGGTGCTATTTTCATTTTTGGATTCGGTTGATATCAACAGCGCGTAGAGTTTTTGCACAGTTTTTACTTACTTTGATACCAATGCCCTCCAAAAACCTGCAGTCTACCTTTATTTCCCTCATTGAATGTTACCACAGCATCTAGTGTTCCAAATTTTAAGGTATGTACACCAACAAAATTTATTTTTGGGATACGGGACCACAAAACTCCGTTGAAACTCCCTCATTTACATTCTGTGTGCGACCATGAAGAAATTTTTTGAGAAGGTCTGGATGTGACAAGTGCCTGAATGTTGGCTTGATAGCTTCTATCACAGCTTTGTCTAGAGAGGTTTTGTGATGATAGACTTTGTTTTCTTTAGCACATTGCTTGTACTTACACCAAGACTCTTCGCAAAGACTGTGTTGCGGCATTTCATCTGTGGATGCTTTGTGGAAAAATATAGCCCAACCATCCTTTCTCATCTTTTCAAAATCATTTGGATTACGCCTAATAGCAAGGCCATATTAATTTTGAAGGGAATCTATGGCAGCATCTGTTAGTCTTCCTTTCTTGCCACCGATTTTCAACCCGTCACTCAAAGTTTGGCCTTTTAAATCTCGCCGTAATTTTCTAAGTCGACCCCCCATCCTCTTTTGAACATGTCCCACACATTCAAGGTTTTCAATGGTAAAGTCTCCATATGGTTTAGAGTTAACCACTGACTGAAACCCCTTGGAGTCACCATCACCCATGTAATACTTGTATTTCACATTACGAGTCCTTTCTGACCGAGCAAAACACTTTCAAGACGCCTTCAACTTCCATAGTTCCAGTTGAACCCTCAAAGTGTTTATCACAAAAATTATTTTTTGCCTTTCCTTTGCTTGTTTTACATGTGTGACAGTACTTAGTAAGTACCTCGACATCTAAAATTTTACTTGTGTCAAAGCTGGACACGGAAACAACGCCATTCAGCGATGAAAATCCTCTCCTCTGACAAGTTCCGTCTATTCCTACGCTTATATCATGACTAGTACTTCCATCCTCTTTTGTATTGAATTCCCCTGTCTCTTCAGTAGCTTTTATCATAGATGCTTCTGTAACTTTCTCCAGAGAATTGATAAACAATGGGTTATACCGTTCAAATCTTTGTGGTGGATCAGGCAAATCAAGCATACCGAAAAGTGTCCTACCAGAAACAGAGCCCTTGCCCAATCGATCTCAAGCCATACACAGACTTTATATTTATGTCAAAGAAACCTTCAGTTCTATTTGAAGATCAACATTAATGGCTAAAATTCACTGCAAAGAACACTAAGTTTACAAGCTAGGCCTTGTCTTGCCCCTTCATCCTCTTTCACTGTCAAAGTTCCTTCCAGTTTACAATATTTACAAACTGTAGCACTTACTAACATATTAGATAATATGCTAATACTAACAATAACAGTGTTATACCCAGAATCTCCAGTATTATCACCAATCTCTGCAATTATCCTACTTGATGCTGATGGTGGAGTAGGCCTACTTGAGCTACAGGGACTAGGGCTAACTAAAACATTAGGCAATTCACTATTAGACACACCTAGGCCTATAGACGATATAGTAGATTTGTACTGGTTTCCTCTAAAATTCCTTTTCTTACACAGTTTATTTGTTCTAGGCATTATTTCTCTATAGAAATATAACAAAAACACAACTACTTTACTAATCACAATTCACAATACTGAGTTGTTTGTAAACAAAACAAAATACAAAAATAACCAAATGAAAACTGTCAAATAAACAAATTAATAACAGGTTAGCCAACACATCAATATGATAAACATTAGCAGTACAGTTGTGTGTATGTATAATAGTGCACTTGCACTAACTGGATTATTCAACCTCGCATGGCAACTATTACAGTGCTATTTTATTCCTGCTGGACAGCGATCAGTCATTTTTCAAAAGTTTTTATTGTTACCAAGGAACGCCCAAATATGAATGTATTACATATCACTGGACTTGGAAAAACTCTATACTTTAAGAAAAAAAATATATAAAATTTTTTTATTTCTATTACGATTTAGGCGTACATCTCCCCTTAATAATAAAAACGATGTAGTCAAATAATTTTAAAACACTGTATTGAGAACTATTTACAACTGTAGGTAAAACAGTTATTTATTTTAACTTATACATTTTAAAACTGCATACATTAGGAGATAAATGCAGTAAATATAAATAAAGATACTATATTATACCTACTGCCCTAAGAATGCAATAGTTTTTGTCAAATTATTTCTAAGTTTTAGTTTGTGAATTTTTTGGCTATACAATTTGCTGAAATGGTGTAATCTTACGGTAAAATATCTGTTACATATTGCCTTTATCAATGAAATAAAATGATTGTTGTCTGGATCTTGCTTTGAAAAGTGACTATTTTTGTCCTTGAAAATGTCACTACCAATACATCGTTTTAATACTTTTGAGGACATGATGCTTACTAGATTTATTTTCTTAATAAAATCATCTTCAATTGATTCTGATCTGATTATAGTTTCACAAATTCTACAGACAAATATAAACTCCATTAGAGGGTTGCACAAAGTCCCCACCCCTGTTTTTTATAAGAAATTAAAGAACATTCAGGCTTTACTTTATCCTCTATCAATGACACCAGGCAATCTTCACAATAAGTTTGGAAAAGATCACACGAACAACATAATCGGAGATGTATTCTACTACATTGAATTTAATAATATCCACATTTGCAGATCGTCACTTACATCACGTAAAAGGTCATCAGTCTCAGTCAGTTGACTTTCTTCCGGTACTTCTTCTTCAAGAACACGCCAACCAGGCATTTATATCATCCTCTGGAGTTTTATATCTACGTATATTGAACATAACTGTTCTATCCAGCACTAAGGTGTTTCCTCCCGATGAACTTTCGTACAATTCTGTATGTAAGAGAATTCTTTTGAAGGTTCCGTGAACTCCTTACAAGTTGGGTTGTTGTTATGGCCGTTCCTTGATCTTATGTAGCCAAACAATCTTTCTATGTGATCTTGACTCGTTTTGTACATCGGAAGGTACTTAAGAGGGAATGCATCTGTGCCAATCACCTACGAACTGTTCGTACATAGAAAGGGTACTATCAATGCAAACTAAGAATCCAGGAAAATCCTGTCCTTCTTTTTGACAGTAATATCGATTTCCCAATTTGTCTTTCAAAGTGGATTATGTACTCCTTTAGATCTGTTTAATTTGTCAGTTTAGTTTTTCATATTTCCAGGGTATAAAGCCCCTTTTGTTGTAATATTCTTTCATTACTTTTTGAATTTAGGATGTCAAAGAGGCCATTGAAAACCGTTGTAAATTCTATTGTGGGGCTACAATTTTCAAACTCTTTCACTTTTATTGCTCTGTAGAAACTGAAGATACGCAGAAACAGAGGCACTTAATACTTGGCGGCGACTACCCGGACTTTAATTTTTTGTTTTACAATAGTTTATATATGATCATTTGTTAAACCTGTTTCCATGATGCAAACCTTCATTCTTTGGGGGTGGTATTTAGAAGTTCTATATAACGCCATTCTATAGCTTCGTTCTTCGAATTATACAAAATTGTATAATCTCCTAGTGTATTTCTCACCAATCTCAGCATATGGGCTGGATCTAAAAAGAAGTTAGCAGGATCCTTAGTAAGAGGGGTGTGGAAAATGTCTTTGTATGCCCGTGGTTTCAAAAGAGCACGCCAACGTAGTTGCCATGGATAAATTGCTGGCAGTTCCATCACAGGTCAACGATGCTAATTCCGGATTCCTGCCTCGTGCAATAGTGATAAGCACTGCTTTACTAATCCACTTTGCTGTTCACCATTTATTCCAGCGACAAAAAAGTAGCCGACAGGGATTTTCCATGCAGAATTGATAAATACTAAATGAAATACCAATGCTTCGGAAGCTAAAACAGTAGAATCTTCGTCTAATGATGATCCTAAATTTATGGTGCCCTGAAACTGTTTACCATACCAAGATAACTGTTTTTTTATAGACATTAGAGTCCATCATTAGCAAACACACCGCTGGCTACTTGGTGTTGAACTGAGTACTCCTTTAGAGTCATTTAAAACTTCTTGACAAAAGCCCGGCTCCCCTCGGATACTGGAGTACCAATTCCTCAGCGTACGCGGGTGTGGCAACGCCGTATCGAAGGTTTTTCTTACAAAACAGCAAGCCTTCGGCGATACAAAATGCAAAGTAATGGCAAATGCCTTCAGCCTTTCATCATAGCGAGGGCTTCATTCCAATAGTATGAAAGTCCTCTGGGATTACAGACTCTTTCAAGTGCTTCCATTTTTGAAACGTTGAATGGGAAGTCTCTCAGTGTGTAATTGTTTAAGTTCAACGTTGACTTGCACTTTTGAGGGTCTTCTAGGGAGATCCTTGTAGTCATCATCGAACTCCAATTTATACTGAATCATTCCTGTGGGATCGTACTTTAGGCAGTGAATGTCTGTAACCATAGGATCACCAGTCTTGCGCCCTGGTCGAATTGATGGATAATACTCTAAGGTAGAGAAGTCTTTGGAAGAAACCGTGTTTTCAAATACTTGACATCATAGGGAAATGGATGAATTCTGGCTTCTTTGGAGTAATTTACAAACTCGTATGGAAAGTAGACATCTTTTATTCTTAAGCTTATTTTCAATATCTGCATGAACAGAATTCCCTTCCTTTTGAGTATGATTCCTTGATCAGAAATTTTTGAAACAATACAACTTGATATTTCGCAGAAGAATTTAGCAAAGCATTGGAAAGTATTTGGTTTCTGTTTTGAGCAGTACACCCATCTCTATACAAGAGAATTGGAAGCTTACGATCAAGGCATTTGTCTTCTAAGTAGTCATACATGCATGAAGCAAAAGTGTTTGCTGTTAAATCACCCTCACATTCATGAAACCAGTAGCAAGTACATTGATGGCTAGATAGATTGTACAACGAAAAGTTGTGGCTAAACAACTTTGTTTTGTAGTATAACGCGCTTGCCTTAATCATTGGAGTAGTTTTTACTGACTTGTACATCAGCATTTAACAATAAATTTCTCCATTCTTGGCTCTTAACTTATAATTTTCTTTTTGAAGTCTGGCTCGGTTTTTTCCGAGATGTGTTTGTCCCAAACACATTTAGATACATTGTACGAGCAACACGTATCACATTGATTTTTGCGAGGTGTAAAAATTAACATTTTCATCTCCTTTAAATAAGTCAAAAAACAATGCTAAAGATGCACAGGGCTTCTCATTCTCGGTAGAATATCGTTGGTATTCTCTTTATAATGCAGTTTTTGATTCCCAGATTGGCTCCAGGTATAATTTGTTTGAGTCTTTCCTGGCATAGAGTTAACGTAGCTTTGGTAACATTTCAAGCCACTCTCTAGCACTATCTGTTTTGACAGTACTTTCTGCGCTTAACTGTTGGAATGTTATTTACGGCTAAATCCTTATTAGCTCCATCAGCTGCATCTCGAGCTTCATCATCAATCTCCTGGGGGTTATCAATCCCATCCAGCTGAACAGAGCTGATCATATCATTATTATTTGATCCAATTGAGAGCGTAGTCCATTCTCCAAGATCTCAAGGTTTGGTTGTGTTCAGGAAAAAGAAAAACTTTTTGTGCCAGACAGGTTTTTGTCAACACGACCTACATGTTTAAGTCCATTACAATAACTGTCCCTGAACCTCGCGATGAAGGCCCTTTACAGGTGCTATACTTTAGGCCTAAGATAGCTTTGTAAACATTTAAACTAAACAAATATCTTTCTGCTTTCCAAGACAACTCCCAAGAAACGTCTTGAAAATATTTTGCCCTTTCTTACCTCTGTAGAATTCCTTGAAACACTTCCTGTTTTTATATTTGCCATGCACACATTTAGAATCACGCAGCCACTGACCAAGTTTCTCCTTTTTCGTTCTCGCTTTCAAAATTATTAGTTTGGTTATTTTTTCTTTTTCGTTAATTCACTACCATTAGTTTTATGGTCTGGAATCCCGTTTGTAATTCACTACCAAATAGATGGTTTTGTACTTATATTTAGACTTTAGCTGTTTCCCCGCAGGCTGTTCGCACGCGTCTAATTTAAGCAATTTGCCCTGTTATATTTCTTTGCCTTTCAAAAATAGTGTTTTGGTATAAGTTTTAATATACGTAACTACTAGTTGGTTGTAATTGCAGTTTAATAATGTGCAGGCTGCTCTTGATAAACTTTTTATATCTTGCAGTACACGCCTGGGTGGTTACGTTACATCAATGGGACATATTGCCGTAATAAACCTTCTAACATAGAAGAAAAAATACAAATTTTCCATAGTGATCGGCTACCTCGCCAATACGTTTTCTGAGTCTATAAAAGGGACAAACACACCAAACATTCATGTATTTATATATATAATGATTGCAGGAGAAAACAGCTTTAAACGCAAAATTTGTTCGTTTATTCTCATTAAAGCTTTAACTCTATCATGCTTTAAAATAAACTATAAGTGATAAAAGACAATTTGTTATATATAAATATATTTTTTGTCGCGATTTATATATAGTTTTACCAAAGTAACAGCTGAGATTAAAAATTTGAAACAGACTCTTTCACTTAATAACATATGGTTTTGCCATCGCAAGTGCATTTCTTACCGGGTATTTCTTGTAACCAGTGTGGGGGCGGTATATCCTGAATCGGGAAAGGGAATTTAAAAAGTTGATCTCTATTAACCTTCTACAGATCAAGACTAGAATCACAATTTTAAAAAAAAATTAGGCGAATCCGTCCAGCCGTTTTGTGACGTTGATTGCTTGATTACACGACGAACAGGTTTCATTTTTATATATTAGTATTAAATTTTGAGTTTTGTCTTTAAGCTCAATATGTGTTAAGTTAATAATAGTAAAATACCTGGAATGAAGTAATTTTATAATAGCATCTAAAAAAACATTTTTTACGCACGGCGCAGTATATAAGTTTTATTTGTATAAGATTCAAAAGGAAAAACCCAATTGTACAATTGGTTATTGTTTGTGAAATAAGGGGTACTTGAATTCACTGGGCGGTTCCACATTGAAAGGATTTCGAAATATGTCTTCACCAACATTTTTCTCAATACAAATTTTTCATGTGCCGTATTTCTTGCGCCACATGTACTCACCACAAAAGATAACTGTTTTAACATTGAACGGTACTTACCACCATTGTTTCTTATTTCCGTTGATTTGACTTTA